>NC_073692.1:139201467-139501467 GCF_029784155.1 Uranotaenia lowii
TATTGTGTGGTGGTTGCTACAATTCTATCTGTATCAACCACTGCATGGTAGTAGGCCCGTGAGGAACAAATCGATTGATGTGTTGAAAAGTTTTCAAATTAAAATTACCCTTCCGCTCAATTTCAACATCTTTCATTTTATTCTAATCTTCTATCCGTCTATAATCTTTCAATTCTTAAATATTCTTACTCAAAGAATAAAAATTTCACCGATATAGCCGATAAAATAATTTCACAAAATAAAATTTACGGTGAATAACTCATCATTTAAAATTAAAAAAAATTAAGAATAATAATTAACAATTTCACCTCATTAGCAATCCAAAAGATTTGTGCACAATTTGACCACCGTATTTTGTTTATTTAACCATTGGAAAGCCTTTCTACTTGTATAAATGAAGTTAGGCCTGTTTATTAGTCAACTAGACGAACCAGCAAGAAAAATTCATCTTTTTTATCACTTTCATTATTGAAAGTTTAGGATAGAGCTTGAAAAAACCTCTCATATTCCTTAACTTCGAGGAATCAATCATCTTCACTTTTATTTAAATTTTTTTACGATCCTGCTCAAAAAAATTTGTCAATGAACTTCAGTATTGGGTAATATCTCGTAAACCACTTGACAGATTGCCACCAAATTTTGTACACGTACACAATACATAACTAGATGGTATCACTGAAATTTTCATTATTTTCCATACATGCATTCAAAAGTTATTCAAAATGAAAGATTTGCATTTGATTCGAAAACACGCCTTAGAAGTTTTTGTTAAACTTGGCATACAAATAACAGAGATATTAAAACTTAGATGAAAAGTCAATATTGTGCATATTTTTCGAATTGTTACGTACTTTCCCAACCCTATCTTCAGAAGCCTTCAGACGAGCACTATGTTATGATTGATCGCTCCATCCTAAGTTAGGATATTTTTTCCTAGCGCTTTGTGGATTTCAACGAAGATATATCCAGATAACTTTGAAATTTCATTTGCATTACATGGAGAGAAAATATTTTAGAAAAATAAAAAAAAGGAACCTTTCTCGCAAAAATTGAAACCAAATCCCGTGTAGCTCAATCTCATTTGAAAAAGCTTCGTTGGTTTTGACAAAAAAGAAAAAAATATACAAATGGTTTTCGGAAATTCGAAAACATCGTGAATTTGACAAACTCTGCTGTGTAATGTATAAATAATAATGTTTTCATAACACTCTTTTCCCAGGCTTCCTCGCCGGCCTGCACCGAGCTGGAATCCATCGTAATGAACTGGCTCGGTAAGATGATTGGCCTGCCGGATGAGTTCCTGCACATACCGGGCGTCAGCAAAGGCGGTGGGGTGATCCAAACGACGGCCAGCGAGGCGACGCTAGTGTGTTTACTAGCCGGGCGCACCCAGGCCATCCGGCGCTTCCACGAGCACACGCCCGGCAAACAGGATGCGGAAATCAACGCCCGTCTAGTGGCATATTGTTCCGACCAGGCTCATTCCAGCGTCGAGAAGGCTGCCCTAATCGGATTGGTGCGGATGCGATTCATTGAATCTGATGAAAATCTTAGCCTGACCGGCCGGGCCCTGGAGGAAGCCATCGAGGAGGACATGCAGCAAGGGCTGATTCCGTTCTGGGTAAGTGTATGCTACTGTTTTCGAGAGCACCTTGCACCTTGATGGTAAGAGAAGAGGGAAAGCGGAAGAATATTGTGTGTGACAAATCTGCTTAGAGAAAAGTTTTTGTTTTCCCTAGTGGTCTCATTAGGTGGAGTGGAGACAGTCAGTCAGTGTAACTAAAGGCAACAAGTGGTTTGCTAGTTCGACAATTTATTTTTTCGACTTCAAATAACAGAATGGAAGGAACTATAGCGTGCTGACTTTTATACCTTGAATATTTTAATCTTTGCTTCAAAAAAGTCCACATTTAGATTATCGAATCGCATTTTCATTAAATTTTCAAAGACGAACACGTGTCTTGAAAATGTAAAAACTAGAATTAAAAAAATCTACAGTTTCAATTCTGAAAAACATATTTTTTAATCACTTATGAATTTTTTGGAAGAATTTTCAGTTATGAAGTTACACTAGAGCAAATGCAAACGTTAAACTTTCACAAAAATGTATTAATTATTTCTTTATCTATAAATTATTGGGTCCAGATAAACAATTTGACTAAATAAACTAAACTTTTTTTTAAATCGTTCACCGAATACTGTAGGGGAGAATGAGGATACTTGATCCCTGGGGATACTTGATTCCTTAGCTATATCTCGAAACTGGAATGTCTTACTAAGATCAAATGTTCTAGAAAAATGTGCCAAAATGAGCAAAATAACAATGCTTGTAGTTTAAATTTTTTTTAACAAAATAATTGTTTGAGTAATTGAACTTTGTTTGAAAAATTTCACAAAATGTAACTTGAAGATCTTTTTTCATCACTTTAAAATGTTCCTTACATGGGAAAATTATGAAAAAAATATTTGTTCCAATGTATCAATCGTTCGAGCGTAAAATGAACTTCATAATTTCACATTTTCAAAGCAATGGAAAACTCTCAACTTTTTTCAGAAAAAGTTTTCTAAAATGTTGATTATGGGTACAATTGATCCCCTAGAGTTGGGTACAATTGATCCCCCTTCCAAACGGCATATTCTTCTTCTGAATTGATCGATATGAATGTTGATTACGAAATTACTAATATTTATCCAAAAACTAATATTTATCAAAAAAATTGTCTGAAGAAAAGAGCAAAAATAATTAATTTTCTCTTAATTATAAAAAATAGCGCCTTTATGTATGCAATGTTATTAGCGTTGAGACAAAGTTATAGAATTTTCTTCTTATGTCTGCTATAAATTGTGAAATGAGAACAAACATGACCAAAATAGTCAATTAACATTCTCTCTTGGGGTTTTGTTTGATTTTTATACAAGGATTAGGGCTTCCTGAATAAAAGATCAAGTCTCCTTCAATAGGGGATCAAGTCTCCCCTAACTTCAGAAAAATCGCAATTTTTTTACTCCCACGAAAATGCTTCTAGTTCATCAACGAGTTCAAGTATCATTCTAAATTTTGGAGCATAGAAACTTGAAGTTACAAGCTGTCAGAAAATGTCAAAGACGGCGAGTTGCTAAATTTCTCCAAAAAGATATGGTGAATACAAGAAAAAGGGATCAAGTATCCCCACTCTCCCCTACTGTTTGTTTACACACAATTCAATTACGTACTTAAAATGAAAAGTGTATTTTTGTTTACATATCTTGGCTACATAGAAGAGACTTATATTTCACGTTTTTAATGAATTTTTTTCTGTGATTGATGTTCCAGTGGAAGCAGAATTTTATTGATCAATTTTTAATAAGACCTGAAAGTGTTGAAAATAATATTTACTCCTGTCATTTCACACGCTGGAACAAGCTAAAAAGCGCCTTTAAGCCATGAAACATTTACTTTTTAAGAATATCCTCTGAAAAATAATTCAGCATTTTGTGAGAATGGTCAGTAATGGATATCCCGTGTGTTGAACCTGAAATGAATATTCAAAATTCTTAAATATCTTTTTCGATTAAGGTCTTTCGATGAATACAGCATTCAGTAAAAGTGAAGTATCAACCATAAACTTATACTGCAGAAAACCTGCAGACAGGGATGATAAATGTTACAAATGTCGTTTGACCGTAACACGAACAAAAGTCGCAGTCATCGGAACGGACGGTCATGTAGCTGTCATGCCTTTGTTCCTTTTTGCAAACCAATGTCCTTCCAAAAGAATGTTAATCAAAGAAAGATCAATTGACATTCAGAAAGAATTGACAGTTTCAATGTCACGAAATCTAAATTATAACATTCATTGAAATATTATAAATTTGACTGTCGCGGACGCTATAAATGCAAATGAAATTGAACCATAGGATTAAGATCGATTCCATTAGTAAATGGCGAACACAAAATTAGTTATTGCGAAATATTCAACAGGGCATAATTTTTTTTTTACCATTGGGTAAAAATCAACCAAATTTTGCACTCATTCTCATTTATGTGTATTGTTTACATGCTGTCAAACTCGAAGTCGTGTTTTTCGATTCAACGAAAATGGTGGTGAACCAACGCAAGTCGAGAGAACAAATTCTTTCCAAAGACCTGGAATTTTCGGAGCTGTCGCACCGGCAGGGAAAAATATTGAACATTCACCATTCAACCGTCTCCAGAGTGTTGAAGCGGTTCCAGGAGCAATTGACGTTAAACCACGGCAAAGGAGCTGGAAGAAAACCAAGACCGGAGAGCAAAAAGACGGAGGGAAAGGTGAAGCGAATGATTAAAGCAAATCCCAACGTCTCAAGCCGTGATTTGGCTAAAAAGATCGGCATGTCCTTGGATGGAGGACATCGAGCGAAAATGCGTTCAATTTTGCACTCAAGGCTTCATCGATTAATTTTTCTTTTGATTTTTGAATTAAATGTATTTCTACAACTACCCTGAAATTTTGGTTTGATTCTAAATATAACAATAAAATTGGCATGACATTTTCGGTGTCGCAATAATTTCGTGTTTGGATATTAATTAGTTGTCGTGTCTTGGGGGCGATAAAATTCGCAAGAAATCAGTTATAGATCCGTTTTCAACTTTGGACCGGTCAAGTGAAAGGGTTGGACTAGAAGGTGACGAAAAATAGTGTCGCAAGTTCGCTAGTACAAGCTATCAATGTTAGTAACGTAAGAAATTAGTTTAGCTCCGATTTCAACTTGCGACCCCTCTAGTGAAAGGGTTTGAAAATAAAATTTAGCCATATTCCAAGGTTAAACAATAATTTTTCTTACTTACTATGATCTATTTTTTCCAATTTGGTAGTGAATTTTTTCGAAAATAAAGCTCGATTTATAATGTTCGGGAATGCCCGGGATTTTTCCATCGATTCCCGGGATTCGGAGAATTCCCGGAACGGACATTTCATTCAAAAGTTGATAGATGCATTATAAAATCCATGAACTATCGAGAAGTTTTAAGACGTTCGCGACGCGTGTCAAGAGGTTATAGCTAATCAAATAAAAAAAACTTGATCCATTTCCTGTCTTCGTACTATGCTGTCGGCTACTCATACAAATCGGGGATGAAACCTTCGGAGTCAGCTATTCATGTTTGGTCTTCTCAAAAATGTTTAAGCTAAGCAGGTATTTTCATGATTTTTTCTCATTATCAGTAAATTAAAACTTGTAACTTGAACTGAATTAGTACGATGTTTTCAATGTGAAAAATTATTCAAAAATATTTTTGCCACATTAATAATGTCGCAAACAAAATTCAAAATTTTGCTGGTATGATTTTGAAAGTTTTCAAACATTTCTCTTCAATAAAAATTGTAGAACGTTCTATTTCGACTAGTTTTCTCTAATGATTCAATAACTTTCTTTTATTTCAATCTATTTCATGTTCCTGAAAGCAGAGACTAACGGTAGCAGATCCGAATGTCTCCAAAGTTTGATCGATCAGATTTTCGGTTGCTACATCTGGAAATAATATCAAATATAGAGTTGTTTTGACAGTTCTTACGCACACTTGCTTACGTATATGGATAAGGCATAGGTCGGCAACCTGCGGCTCGCGAGCCGCATGCGGCTCTTTGGATGTACACCTAGGTTTTTTTTTACACGGTTTTTTTTTACGCGGTTTTTTTTTACACGGCTTTTTTTACACGGTTTTCGGGAATTAACACGGTTTTTTTTACACGGTTTTCGCGAATTAACACGGTTTTTGAGAGAAAATATTCTAAGTCCTTTTCAAAGAAAAACACTTAGAATCTTTTTGAAGTTGGGAAAATCTTATCTCTTAGACTAAGAACATGATACATGAGACCTGAGACCTGGGATCTGAGACCTGGGATCTGAGACCTGAGACCTGAGACTTGAGATTTGAGACCTGAGACCTGAGACCTGAGACTTGAGACCTGAGACATGAGACATGAGACCTGAGACATGAAACATTAGAAATTAGACATGAGACCTGAGACCTGGAAACTGAGACAGGGGATATTAGACTTGAGACCTCAGCATGAGACATGAGACCTGAGACCTGAGACCTGAGGCATGAGACAAGAGCTATGAAACATGAGACTTTAGACCTGAGACATGGGACATGAGACATGAGGCATGAGACATAAGTCATGAGACCTGAGACATGAGACCTGAGACATGAGACTTTGGACCTGAGACCGGAGACAAGCTACTAGAATTAGTACCGCGAGAAATAAGTTTAGCTCCGATTTCAACATGCGACCCCTCTAGTGAAAGGGTTTGACTTGTTGATGACGAAAAATAGTGTCGCGACTTCGCTAGTACAAGCTACTAGTGTTAGTACCGCGAAAAATTAGTTAAGCTCCGATTTCAACTTTCGACCCCTCTAGTGAAAGGGTTTGGCTTGTAGGTGACGAAAAATAGTGTCGCGAAATCGCTAGTACAAGCTACTAGGGTTAGTACCGGTAGAAATTATATTAGCTCCGATTTAGACTTGCGACCCCTCTAGTGAAAGGGTTTGACTTGTGGGTGACGAAAAATAGTGTCGCGACATCGCAAGTATAAGCTACTAGTTTTAGTACCGCGATAAATTAGTTTAGCTCCGATTTCAACTTTCGACCGGTCAAGTGAAAGGGTTTGACTTGTAGATGACGAAAAATAGTGTCGCGACTTAGCTAGTACAAGCTACTAGGGTTAGTACCGCGAGAAATTAGTTAAGCTCCGATTGAGACTTGAGACCCCTCTAGTGAAAGGGTTTAACTTGTAGGTAACGAAAAATAGTGTCGCGAGTTCGCTAGTACAAGCTACTAGGGTTAGTACCGCGATAAATTGGTTAAGCTCCGATTTAGACTTGCGACCCCTCTAGTGAAAGGGTTTGACTTGTTGGTGACGAAAAATAGTGTCGCGAAATCGCTAGTACAAGCTACTAGGGTTAGTACCGCGAAAAATTAGTTAAGCTCCGATTTAGACTTGCGACCGGTCAAATGAAATGGTTTAACTTGTGGGTAACGAAAAATAGTGTCGCGAATTTGCTAGTACAAGTTACTAGGGGTAGTACCGGTAGATATTAGATAAGCTCCGATTTCAACTTTCGATCGTTCAAGTGAAAGGGCTTCACTTTTAGGTGATGAAAAATAGTGTCGCGAGCTCGCTAGTACAAGCTACTAGGGTTGAAACTAATTTCTACCTGTACTAACCCTAGTAGCTTGTACTAGCGAAATCGCGACACTATTTTTCGTCACCTGCAAGTCAAACCCTTTCATTTTACCGGTCGAAATCTGAAATCGGAGCTAATCTTATTTCTATCGGTACTAACCCTAGTAGCTTGTACTAGCAAAGTCGTGACACTATTTTTCGTCACCAACAAGTCGAACCCTTTCACTAAAGGGGTCGCAAGTCTAAATCGGAGCTTAACCAATTTATCGCGGTACTAGCCCTAGTAGATTGTACTAGCGAACTCGCGACACTATTTTTCGTCATCTACAAGTCAAACCCTTTCACTTGACCGGTCGAAAGTTGAAATCGGAGCTAAACTAATTTCTCGCTGTATTAAAGCTAGTAGCTTGTGCTAGCGATGTCGCGACACTATTTTTCGTCACCCACAAGTCAAACCCTTTCACTAGAGGGGTCGCAAGTCTAAATCGGAGCTTAACCTATTTATCGCGGTACTAACCCTAGTAGCTTGTACTAGCGAACTCGCGACACTATTTTTCGTCACCTACAAGTCAAACCCTTTCACTAGAGGGGTCGCAAGTCTCAATCGGAGCTTAACTAATTTCTCGCGGTACTAACCCTAGTAGCTTGTACTAGCGAAGTCGCGACACTATTTTTCGTCATCTACAAGCCAAACCCTTTCACTTGACCGGTCGAAAGTTGAAATCGGAGCTAAACTAATTTATCGCGGTACTAAAACTAGTAGCTTGTACTTGCGATGTCGCGACACTATTTTTCGTCACCCACAAGTCAAACCCTTTCACTAGAGGCGTCGCAAGTCTAAATCGGAGCTAATATAATTTCTACCGGTACTTACCCTAGTAGCTTGTACTAGCGAACTCGCGACACTATTTTCGTCACCTACAAGCCAAACCCTTTCACTAGAGGGGTCGCAAGTTGAAATCGGAGCTTATATAATTTTTCGCGGTAATAACACTAGTAGCTTGTCTCAAGTCTAAAGTCTCATGTCTCAGGTCTAATCTTTCATGGCTCTTGTCTCATACCTCAGGTCTCATGTCTTATGTCTCATATCTCATGTCTCAGGTCTCATTTCTCATGTCTCATGTCTCATGTCTCATGTCTCATGTCTCAGGTCTTAGGTCTCAGGTGTCATGTCTCAGGTCTCATGTTTCATGTCTCAGGTCTCAGGTCTCGTGTTTTATGTCTTAGGTTTCTAGTCTCAGGTCTCAGGTCTAATGTCCCATGTCTTTGGTCTCATTCTTCAAGTCTCTGATCTCATGTCTCAGATCTCAGGTCCCTGAACTTAGGTCTCAGGTGTCATGTCTAAAGTCTCAGGTCTCATGTCTCTAGTTTACATTCTCAAGTCCAGGTCTCAAGTCTCAAGTCTCAAGTCTCAAGTCTCAGGTCTTAAGTGTCAGAACTTCAGAGCTGCAGAATTCGAATGGTCTTTTTTTACACGGTTTTCGGGAATTAACACGGTTTTTTTTTACACGGTTTTCGGGAATTAGCACGGTTTTTTTTTACACGGTTTTTTTTTACGCGGTACGTATATCAGTGTAAAAAAAAACCTTACTGTATAACTGTGGCTCTTTAGCTGAATGTGTAAACATTTAGAAAATTCTCGAAATTTTCTAGAGTAAACGAACGCAACATAAGTTTTTCTTCAGTTCAGGTTATATTTCCCAGGATTAAAAAAGAAACCAAAAAAAACAACTATAAAATAAATTAACAGCATCTTATCAGTAGGAAGTTTTCTGTTGAATTTGTTTTCTTTGTTGTTCTGATTTAATCGGATCAAGCCAAGTATGTTCAATCGATTATGAAATTGAATATCAGGTGAAAAATTTAAATAATGCTTTACAATGATACAAATTGTTATGTGTGTTGAAATTTCTTTCTTAAAACTTATTGTTTTTACTTTTTTTTTTTTTTCAAATATTGAACTCCATCTCGCAAAGTGCCTTTTCAAATCCATGAAAGAATTTCAAAAATTCAAGTTCTTCGTTCCATTTTTGAACATGAGTTTAAGTGAACAAAATTTTTAAGTTTGTTTAAAATATTTTTGTAAACCGGGAACTGAGTGCTGGATATAATTTGAGAATTTAATAAATACATAATATGAATATTTTTAGGTATAGATTCGAAGGAGCAACTTTATTTGGTAAAGAAGCATTTTATTCCATAAACTTAACAATTTGTAATCCTTTTTTTTATTCCTAATTTAATCCCTTTATCATGTTTCTGCAATTATTTAAAAATTTCATGACTGTTTTAAAAGTTGATTTTGATTTCTGAGTCTTTGTCAAAATCTTGTATTAGGTTTGTTCTATGAAGTGATGATCAAAATAACGTCAAAAAACAAAACTTTGAGTTTAAAAAATCGGTTCGATAAAAAATGGAATACAGCGAAGCAAAACCTAAGTTAGATGTCTATTATTATGTAAGATTTATTATTGTAACGGAAGAACCGAGACAGCTATCAAAACTTTCATTGAACCCCCATATTTCTATATCATCAGATGAATCTCTTCTTGACGATTTCAAAAATCGTAGATACACTAAAATAAGCAAATCTGTCAAGAATTAAAAGTATTTTAAAAATATTTTCTTTTGACTGTACGAAATATTTTAAATTGTTTTTATTTTTGAAAAATTTAAAAATTAAAACAAATTATTCACTCAACGAATCTCATATCATTAAAATCGGTTAACATTTTCGGCCAGGGAACCGCCATGAAACTACTATGAAATTCACAACCTGAAACTGAGAGTTCATTCAATAAATCAAAATATTTAAAAAAAAAATCAAATCGATCAATTTCATACAAAAATTATATTTTAAATCCAAAACCATAAGAAATTCATAATCATAAGTGTGAATTTTCAAAAAACAATTAATTTCAGGTAAATTTTTTATGGTTATCAGTTTAAAATATAATTTTCGTATGAATTTATGGAAAAACAACAATTTCGAAGCTTTCAAATGCACCCTTCAGATCTGCAATACGATGTTAGATGAGAAAGATATGAATGAGATAAATTTGCATGTTTTTAAAAGAACGATCCCAAACTTTTGGCCGATACACCATACTGAGGGGTGATCCTAAACTTTCGGACGATAACTTAAGTGTCTATTTTATTAATTAAAAGTACATTCTTAAATTTTTGCACAATAATTAATATTCCAACAAAACACATGGAAAGTCTAAGTTTTATCTGGAATAGTTGTTAGGAAAGAATTGCACCAAAGTTAAAAACTATAAACTTTATCAGGTCACAATGTCAAATCGCCAAAACTTAAGAAAATCGCTTCCGTTTGCCAACAAAACAACGAAAATTTGTGGCGATGTGAAAAAGGATAATAAAACAGAATTCACATCAGGATGCTATGTATCTTAGCGATCACCACTATTTGCAGTAAGGATACAATTAAGTGCGGCTCTTTCAATCATGGAAATTTCCCTAATTTGCAGGTTTTGGCTCTTCTGTCTCAAAAGGTTGCCGACCGCTGGGATAAGGAAAGGAAAACTAACCTTCAAAATTTTAGTTAACAAAACGTTGATGTCCGTTCAAAGACATAATCGATTTTGAGGTTATTTTCCCACAGTTAAAAAGTCTTACTACAAATGTCAGAATTATGTCACGAATATTTCTAGCCGTACATAGAATAATTATTGAAAATTTTCATCTGTGGACCCAATAATTTTTTTTTAGAAAACCAACAAGTTTGGTAAACATTCATTAATAAGAAATCACTTTAAAATCAACTTTAAAATAAAAGTTGGCTTATTTCAGGCCTTTTCAAGAAATCATTCAGAATTAGTAGGGCTCGTGATATAGCTCAGTTGGCAAGTCTGTTGTCTCCTGAGCCGATGTCCGCGAGCTCGAGCCCAAGAGTAAACATCGAACAGTTGGATAAGTTTTTCAATAACGATTCGCCAACTGCAACGTTTAAAAAGTCGCGAATGCCATAAAGATGGTAAAACGACTAAAATCGAAACAAACAAAAAATCAGAATTAGTCACTATCAACCGACGTTTCTAAAACTGGCTCTTAGAATAGGGATACCATACGTACTCTTTTAAGAGTACATGTACTCTTTTTCGATCGAAAAATGGGCGTACTCTTCTTTTTGCGAAAATATACCAAATGTACTCTTTTTTTTTGTTGAAAGATATTTAATCAAAAAAAGCAACGTTTTTCTTCCTTTTTATGAAGTTGTTTCACATTTTATGCAAAAACGATGAAAGGAATACAGCTTTCAACAAGTTTATTTAACATTTTGTTTTAATAAATATGCACTGCCGCTGGAAGCATGATTGTCACATGTTACATTTTTATATCTGAGGTATTTTGGTGTCTACTGCCTCGTAGCGATGGATATTTTAATTTTATTTAATAAAAACATAATGTTTTCAGTGAGTTTGATGTTTCTATCAAAAAACGGCAAACAAAAATTTTGAAATACGTCCTCTAGACACCAAAAAGTAGGAAATTTCAGAATGTAACATGTGACAATTATGCTTCCAATGGCAGTGCAGTCGTTGTAAACTATAAGCGCGATAAGCGCCTTTGAGTATACAAACAGAATCGATATGCACAAAACTGAGGTACTTAGATCAAGAATATTTTTTAAGAAAATTTAGAGCTCCGGTTATTCGATGAATCATTTTTATCCAAAATCCGTTAAAAAATTTGTTTTTTCATCGTGATATATTGTTTAGCTGTAAAATTGACGTCTGTGACAAGTTTAAAATCTAAATTACCAGAAACGTCTCAATCAAATAGGAAAATAAAATCCATGTAAGAACCGAGCAATGCGCCTGGATGATATGCAATACCAGAGTAAATGGACTTTGTCAATGTATTTCGTTTAATCCGAGGTTTCACTTATCCGAGGTGGTCTCTCCCCCAACTATCTCGGGTAAGCGGGGTTCTACTGTACATCCTTTTGCATACCGTCCGGGCGCAAAGCTCGATAATATATGAATCTTGTGTCAACCTGATGGCTGGGATAACGCGGGAGCTCAGAAAACCAGAGCTCGGGTTCTACTGTTAAACGTTTGTCCTGACTTTTTGGATAAATGATCTCAATTGGGATTGGGCCTGCTAAAAAGAATAAAGCCTGCTCTTTACTCTTACACATATTTCCATAAGAATGACAGCTAATCGGAGTGAAATTGCAGTGAAGGCTATTTCTCTCTCTGTTTAACACACCGGAAATCGTATACCGGGACTGCGAGCGCGCCCATCGCCCATGTACTCTTATTGGTGTCACGGGATATGGTAACCCTATCTTAGAACAACTCTGGATATCGGTTGATAAAGAAAACCAATCTGCTGTCATGCTTAAGGAAATTCCTTAAACAGTGAGGTGCAAACTTTATCCTTTTCGCACGCCCGGAGCCTGCACTAGTTATACACGCGCAAACTGTTTATACTCAATTCAAACATATTTTTGAGCAGCTATTGAATTCTTATGCACGTTTAAAAATGGTAATGTCAATGTTAGGATATTTTGAAACATGAAAACGTAATATTTCAATTGAATTAAGAAATTTGTGACCAATTTACTGATGATTTATTTTTTCCGCTTGGAGGAGGGGGGGTAACCCCCATCAACCCCCTTCCCCCCCCCCCCCCGTAGATTCATGTTTAAGAGAGAGCATCAGTTTTGTGCATTGCGAATCTGCAGCCAATCTCAGGTTCTGTTTATTCGACTTTTGAACAAAATTGATGGCCTCGGTAAATCACGGAATAGCAAACAGTGGCGATGTGCAACTCTCTTACGTCTGCGATTTTCGAATGCGAAATGTATTGACTTGTATTTGAATATTTGATAAATTTAAATTTTTCATCCAGACATCTTAAGGAGCATTTTGGGTTCAACGATACAAGGTGGATGTGAGTAGTCAATCAAGCCAAGCTAAGTTAAGCTAAAATTTCTTCATCCGGACATATTTCCATAAAAAATTGAAACACTTTGTGCTAATTCAGAAATCAACTAAATTATCTCAAATTTTGCACTGATGCTTGCTATTCCAAAGGGCATAAAAAAACTTTTATCTATCTTAGGATCATTTTTTCGCAAAAATAAAAAAATAGTATGGTTTTATGCCGATTTCATAAACATAAACTTTGGTAAAAGTACAACTTCTCTCTAAAATTATCATGGGAAGCTTGAATGTGTAAGATGCAAACAGATTTTTTTGATCTTCGAAATGGGGTAACATCAACTTACACAAAAATATTTTACGGTAATGAAAAAAAAGGTTTTTTTACCGCTGCTTTATAGGCTTGAGTTACTAAAAAAATGAAAACCCCTTTTATTTCTCAATGTTTTACAAAATGGTTTGGTGTCAGAACACAATGTTTTGTGTGTAATCACACAGTTACTTCACATTTTATATGTATGTAACATTCAAAAAAATGATTCATTTTTCAGAATAAGTCGTATAGGCTTGCCGAGTAGGATAACTTACTCGAGTGCTGGAAAAATTGAGTTGATATACATATGCGTCAAACTTTTCTAGTGTGTTTTTTTCGAATGAAGGTTTTTTTAAGCCACAACACGCATTGTAAAATTGAGTTATGGCTGTTTTAACCTCAAGTCCCCTAAATTTTTTACATATTGCAGAAAAGCATATTCGGACTTGATGAGTTTGAACCAAATGGGGCTTATGTTATGTGATGCATTCTGAACAATCGAATAAAGGCTATTTGATCCAACGCAGGCATTGGAAATTTGAGCTTTGACTTCTTTTACCCACTATTCCCCTACATTTCCTCTACAGTTCTGACTTGGAAATTCAAATTTGAGTAAGACATTAAGAAAAACGATGATCTTTAACCTTAAGTATGCCATACTTTCAATCATACGTATCCCCATGGTTGGGACATTTGGGACGATTTTTGAAAAATAAAATAAAAAAGGGCAAATCTGAACGAAGTCTAGGCTTTGTTCTTAAACATACAAGAGACAAAACAAAGAAAAAACTTCCACATCAATGTTTTCATTGAATCACAGCAGCAGTGCAAAAATAGTATCGAAAGATTAAACAAAAATTAATGCTCATTTTGGAATTTATTAAAAATCGTTTTTGAACACAAAATCTGAAAATATTCAAAGAGAAATTTGAGTTATTTTTTTGGATTGGCAAATAATCTGAAAAAACCGGACAAAATCCTGAAAGTTTTAATCAATATCTGAGCATCCAAGCCAGATTTTAAAAAAATTAGAATTTTTTATTGGATGTATGAGCAAGCCTGGATATATAAACAATAATGCGAAACTCATCGGTTTTTGATGATTGCTTAGCTCTTTCAATATTTCTTTTGGGTTTTTATGAATTATTTGAATAAATTGACAAGTCTGTTATTGTATAAATTTAAATGATAAGACTTCGGCACATTCGACATCATCGATCGAATGCTGTGCTCAACTATTCGATGAGCCAAATATTCGGCTTAAGGGTTTTATTGCGATATTCGGCGCCGAATATTCGGTACACCTCGTGTATGCATTAAATCATTTCAGGCACTATTCATGTAGGTTTTAATTATGAAGCCAGTTTTTCAATTTTGCAATTTCAATATACACATAGAATTTTAACGAATTTAAATCTTTTCATTGAAACATAATTTAGTGAAATCACAATCCAATTCATCACTTACAAATTTTAAACTCAAAAACTAAACTTTTCTGTTCGTTTATCAACAGGTTTGCGCCACTTTGGGTACAACAGGTGCCTGCGCATTCGATAATCTGTTGGACGTGGGTGACGTTTGCCGGAAGTACCGGATCTGGATGCACGTGGATGCAGCCTACGCGGGAAGTGCGTTTATCTGTCCCGAATTCAGAGTATGGCTGAAGGGCATAGAAAAGGCCGACTCTATCGCCTTCAATCCCTCCAAGTGGCTGATGGTTCACTTCGATTGCACCGCCATGTGGTATGAGATTATAAAAGTTTTTAAAGTGAGTTACATATAATTTTATGGCGTATTATTTGTGTTTTGTAGGGTGAAGAATAGCGGAGCTCTTCATAGGACGTTCAACGTTGAACCTTTGTACCTTCAGCATGAGAACTCCGGGTTGGCTATTGACTACATGGTACGTATTTCTCGAGGAAATTGTGGAAATAATTTTTGAAAACACGATTTTCCTCTTTTCAGCATTGGCAAATTCCGCTGAGCAAACGATTCCGGGCGCTTAAGTTATGGTTTGTGCTCCGGAATTTTGGAATCAAAGGACTTCAAAAGCACATCCGGGAAGGTGTTAGATTGGCCCAGAAATTTGAAGCCTTGGTACTGGCAGATCATCGTTTCGAGATTCCTGCTGCAAGACATCTCGGTATGGTGGTCTTTCGAATCAGAGGAGAGAACGAGCTGACAGAAAAGTTGCTCAAGCGTTTAAATCACCGGGGAAATATGCATGCAGTTCCGGCTTCTCTGAAAGGCAAATACGTCATCCGGTTTACTGTTACATCTACTTACACAACTAGTGATGACATTCTCAAGGATTGGAGTGAAATCAAAACGGTTACAAGTGATCTGCTGCAGGAATTAGACGTAAAGATTGTCGATCGCTCAAGGGTTCCACTCAAAGGTAACATTTACGGTCGTAGTTTGTTTAAATTTTGTATCGCCAAAACACGAACATCGCTCGCCATCACAAAACTTTCACAAAGTGTTTCATTTTGCCACTAACATTTCATTCCAATCAATCGTGTTACATAGTAGTTTCAAAAAGCACTTAATAGGTGATATTTTTTGTTTGTTTTTTGCTTTGCTTTCACCACTAATTTTTTCAAAACGCACCAAAACATGCATTACGCCTAACAGAAACTCGCGAAAAGAACGAAGCATTTGGATCCAGTTTGTTGCTGGCCAATTCGCCGATGTCCCCCAAGATTGTGAACGGATCCTTCGCAGCGATCTTCGATGCCGACGAGTTCCTCGCCAAGGTCTACGCAGGCATTCGCATCTCGGTAAGAAATGAGCGTTAGAATACGCGTAAGTGAAAAAAACGATTCTGAATCATAAGAATTATGGAAAAATTAGGCTTAAAATATTTAAATGTAGCTTATAAGATTATCTTTCCTTTTTTCCTTGATTTCCTGTACCACCTAGAATCAGGACTCGCCGGCCATGCGACGCCGCGTCCGGGGCATCCTTATGTCCGGCAAGCAGTTCTCGCTGGACTCCCGGATGGATTTGGTGGTCCAGGGCATAAGCCCCAGCGAGGTCAAGAACGGGATCGAGTCCAAGGCCATTACCGAGGACTGCGAGGAGGCGTGGGAAGGTACGAAGGGCAGGTAGTGTAGCGGTTTTTCCAATTTCCTTCAACCAACACAGAGCCAGTCGTTCATTCATTAGTTAGTTGCTCCTTTTCCTTCCGTTTTGCTTGAGCATTCCATTTTTCAGTTGCATGCAAGTAGCTGTTTTAAGCTTTCGCATTAAAAGCTTCGTACCTGTACGCTTACTTGCGTACAAGGGTGTGCCCAAAAAAGTCCAACTTGTATAGCTTTTGGTCTATTTTCTTTCATGCAATCATATTTCTGCGCTCAGTTTGTGAGCAGATAGCAGTGGCGGACCAAGGTAGGTTTACATGAATTTTCTAGGTAAATTAATGTACTCCGATAAAAGCGCCTCACTTTACAGTATAATCAGTTGTAGAAGATCATCGTTCAGAATAAGATCATCGTTCAGAATAAGAAAACCACTTATGATTAAGCGTGTCAGATTGACCGAATTGAGTTTAGGGGTTTAACCCCCCCCCCTCCCCCATGAAGATTTTTGCCAAGTAAAATTTTCACCGAATTACTTGATGTTAAAATATATTTGAAAATAAGTGTTAACAAGCAAGTCAGAAATTTTTCTCGCCTCCGGCGGAATTCAGTCTTAAGTCACCCTTGGCTTGAGACATTTCGATCTACGATACTATTCGACGTTTACGAATTGAAACTAAATTTGGTTCAAAACTTGGCATACATAACCCCTACTTTGTCTTCAGAATTGGTTTTTATTAAGAAGTGTAACTTAATATGAACCGAATTTGAAACGAACAATTTTTTGTGTTTGAAAAAATCGTTTATTGCATTACAAATGTTAAGCTGATATGAAATATTCTTCAAGAAACCAATTTCGAATAAATTTTTTTAAGTTCAAGATTTAGCTAAAAGAAACACTAAACGTAAGTTGATTGCACACTTAGAAAGTAAGTAAAAAAGTTAAAGAGGTTGTACATAAGCCACGACCGTAAGGTTAACGTAGAATTACGACAGCCGGTCCTGTGTCAATAGGATATGTTTCATATTAAATTTTCATACGCGGAAAATGTTGACCGTTTTGACAGGAATAATATATTCATTCATCAACTTTCACGGCCAATAGAGACAGATTGTAGCTCTAGACAATTGCATAGCAAAAGGCGGGAAAATATTTGAAGCTGCTTGAAAATCCAATGCAACTGAGCCAATGCGCCTGCAATTATGCAACTACAATCCTCGAGCGTTTTATGAAAGGCTCCGGAGAAAAGCTTGAAAGATTCAGTATTATGCGTTTAATTCGAATCAGTAGGGGAAATGCGCACTAAGGGATATATAAAAGGGGTCGTCATTGTACATTGGATGGAGATGAAAATTCAACAACAAATTTAACTTTAATGAAAAGCGCACTTAATACAAAATTATTTAGAAAGTGACATTTTTTTCAGGTTTTTCCAATGGAATTTTTTGCTTGAATAAATATTATTTGTCAATGAATGGTGTCATACTCAAACTTCTACACATTTTAATTTCGTGAATTTTTTCTGTTCAGAAATCGGGACCGCGGATTACTTTTCAATTTTTATCAAAGCTCTGATTTAAGATTTGAACCGTGGAATTATTTTTGCCATGCTCAATAAAAAACTTATTTCAAATTTCATCTCTATAGAAGAACGTTATTGAAAATAACAAAAGGTTTATAATTTTAATCAAATGTTGTGAAAAAATTTAATATTCAAAAAATTACAGGTGGCCATACAAAAAAAATTAAAATGAAAAAATTTGTTTTTCAAAAGTTGGCTGACCCCACAGATGAGGAAAATTGCTGGATCTGGACGATGCTGCTGATGTGGTTTGGTGGGCTTTTGGCCTTTTCTGTTCGTTTGAGTTTGAATTTCTCAAAGGAACCGAATGTTTCAAGGTTATGTTTAAATTCTGGCAACTTTATGCCAGGCCACTGCTGCACCAGTTCAACATAATGGTGGTGAAACATAATAAATGCTCCGGGTTTCAGTAAAAATGGTTTACTCAGCCGAGCATAGTTGTCCTCGTCGTCCTGATGAAGAACTTCAAACAGCACAATCCTAGCAAGCGGCCTTCTCTCAACAGCATTGCACACATTTATGGTTGCAACAACCGACCGACCGGGAGAAAGACCAAAAACCAAATGAAACCAGGTCGGGGCAATCCTTGCTCTTTTATAACTTCGCATCTAGTGCATTTTGGGTCGACGATCGAGGTTTTTTCGCTCGGGTGTTTTGCGCACCAATTTGTATTAGCGCTTTATTAGTATTGGTGTACCAACACATAGCCGACCCAAAATGTTGTTTGGAAAAGATGTCCGTGAAAGAGGCGTTTTTCGTGACGCGAGATCCGTTCGCGAATTTCAATTTGCCCCCCTATAGTGTTGCCGTAAGACGTAATTCTACGTCAAAAATTCAAACAATAAATTTTTTATCGTTCTTCAAAACGGAATTAATATCTATACAAATCGCTTCTTCGTACTCATTTATGATAACTCTCTGGAAAAAAATGATTGTCGTATTACAAGTTACTTTGTGCTTGTTAACTGATGATCTACCTTGTTTAATTAATTTTGTTCAAGGAGCATAACTTGTTATGCAGAATATACTCGACTTAGTAATATTTGTTGGAATAATCAAAATTGCATTTTTTAAATCAATTAAGAAAAAATAGTTAAACTACCGTCTCAAGGTTGCATTGAGTTCTTGGGGGTAAATGTACCTAATATTCCAATTTTCCAACAGTTATTTCACGGATATCCAATACACATTTTAAGGAGTCAGTCTCAGAACCACTAAAAAGAAAAAGTTACAAACTAGTTTCAATCATGTTGAAGTTTTCAAACTTTAAACTGATTTTGGTTTGCCTATCAATCTGCAAAAATGGCATGACATAAATAGTTGCGATTATACTGGAATTTTTAAGGAAAAAATCGTTACGTAACGATGAGCATACTTCCCTCCCCCTCCCCTATGTCATAATCCGTAACGCTCGAGCTTACTCCCTGCCCCCCTAGGAGCGTTACGTAATTAATGGATGTTCCCTTATCGTCATTTTTGTATTCAATTTTCGATTTGCGTTGCGTTTCATTTGCCTTCGGATAGATTATGATTATCATTTAGTTCAATTAGTTCAATTTTTAAAACTTTTTGTCGATCATGTATAGTCGTGAAATGGACTGATTGACTGATGATTCTTAGCAGCATTCTTTAAACCGGCTGCTAATTTCACTGAGCCCTTGCAGACTGGAATTGCAGATCCGTCTTGAAGTTCTAGGCGACCTCGCTAACTAGACGCTGGAAAAGCAGCTTGCGGATCAGATGCTCTTCTGGTACCGCCGGATCTCACGCAAGGCAACGATTCCAGGCCGATGCGGTTTCTTCACTCCTCCGGCCTTTCAGGCAGCCTTAGTCGCCAACAGCTACGGTACGCTGCGATGTTTCCCTGTTGAAAGCACGAAACAAATGAAAATGGGGCAGCGAAGAGCACTTGTTTTTATATCTTCTTGGGGAAGATATCCGTGCCATCGGTGCGCTGGATAAGTATTGGTGTACCAACACATAGCCGACCCAAAGATGTCTGTGAAAGAGGCGTTTTTCGTGACGCGAGATTCGTTCGCTTGTTTGTTGTTTTCTTTTTTCCGGGATTTTCATCCTCGCGGATGATTCATCCCTTGAAATTCGTTCGCGAATTTCAATTTGCACCCCTATAGCGTTGCCGTAAGACGTAGTTCTACGTCAAAAAACGAAAGGATTATTGAAAGAAAATTATAATCTATTGTAGGAGAAATTTAACGGTTGTTTTAAAACGAAACCTGTTTAAAATCACGGAAGTTTTTTCTATCTTGTTGCCCCTGACGGGAACAATGCTGTTGCCTTGAATCATCAATTAAGTTATGTAAATTCTTATGGTGAAGCGTGATTATTTTGAAAAACACTTCCTGAAATGTTTTAAAAAACTTATCTTTTTTATTTTCATATTTTGTATAAATTTTCAAATAATTTATCGGAATTACAGTTTTTCCAATTCCAACTTGGCAAATGTTTTAGTCGAAATATTAAAATTTTGGAAATAATTTTAACAAATTTGTTTTCTTTATTCAGAATTTATGTGTGCTTGACACATAAGCCCTTAAGTCTTAATAAAATTTAATAAGAAATACAAAGTTTCAACATTTCCAGGACCCAATATTTCAATCAGAATTGGCAAAATACGCAGAGCTTGTAATTTTAAACTTCAAAACTTGTGATTGAAAATTTAAAAACTTTTCATCAATTTTTTTAAGATAAAATCGGCTTTATGAATCAATCATGATTTTTAAATGAATCTTATAAAGTTTGAAACATGATTTGAAATAGGTAGCAACTTTAAACTTAATTTTTATGCGAATTTTGACTAACTTTGTATTTGCTATGATCTTTTAATATTTTTTGTAACGTGGAACACCCTATCTTGCAATTTTTATCAGTTTTCATTGATCATTCATGAAATTACCCCTTTCCTTGTAGGTATAATTGCACATGAAATTATTATTTTAAGCTAAAAAATGAGCTATTTAAGCCATTTATTTTTCTTGAAATAGCTTTTTTCTCCAACTTCTGTTACTTACACTTATTAAATAAAAATAAATATTTCTATTCCTCTTTTTACCAAATTAAATTGATTCATCATCATTGAATAAATATTCCAAAGTTCAAATTTGTTTTTTTCAGTTATCGAAAATTCATATTTTTTTATCGCGATTGAATATTTTTTGTTAAAATTTATAACACTACAGGAGAATTTTTCAATCACCTTTCAGTTGAAAATGAAGATCAGAATTTTAATTAAAATTAACAAAAATTAACAATTATTATCATTTTCCTAAAAACTAATCATGGTTAATTTTTTACCTGATTGGATATTTACTTAACAATCTACATTTCTCTTAAGCTCTGTGTTTTGGAAAAGTTTGTTTTCAATTAGCTTAGAAATTCTTTTGAAGCAAATTTCTAGTTCAGAATAAAGAAAATAATTTTGAAAAAAAATATCAATGACTTACCGAAAATTTGAAACTTTCATTTTACTATGATTTGAAAATTTTGTTTTTTTTATCTGTCCAATTTGTTTTGAGTTTGTGTGGTAGTCATGAGTAAAAAACGGTGTTAGAAATTTCTTTCCTTTTTTTATTGTTAATTTGTTGGTATTGCTATTATTTTTAGCTAAATTTGAAATTCGAAATCCCCCCCCTCCCCTCCATGGACGGGTCCTTCGCACGGGCCTGCTCTAAATATCTCAGCTGTGTGTTGAGATAAACATCTCAGTCCAACTGTCATAGTCGTCACTTTGCGTAAGCATACATTTCAAACAAAACTTTTTTAGTTTGGGGGAAAGGGGCCAAAATGAGCAAGTTTAATAAAAAATTTGAGTGCACCAATCTATTCAGTCGACCATTTTACTTAAACTAGTAAATGTGATTCATTTGACTTTTTTGAAGAAAGACAGATTGCTAAAATCGGAATTTTAACTTGATACCTAAAAAGGAGGAATCTGGCAAAATAAGGCGTTCAAAGTCATTTTATCTTAAAGCAGGGTAGACTATTCGATTCCTTGTGGTTTTTTGTATAAAGAATGGTATTTTTTTTTTAAGCGAGACGTTCTTGTTTGAAGTTAACATAAAAATATTATTCACCCATAAAAGACAATAAAAAAATTATCTATGACATGTCCTATAGCTTGAAGATATCAAATTACATTTCTTCTCAAGATTATTCGGAAGTTCTAGTATTCTGGAGACTTTTTTTATTTTAAAATAATCAACATAAGGAAACCATTATTCACTAGCGTATTTATCTAATCGAAGAAACAATTATTTCTTTCTATTATTAACATATAAAAAATTTCTTATTGAAAAAATTTATAACAAACCAAGAATTCACAAGTTCAACCAGAATGATAAAAATTTTAAATCAAAGAAAGAAAAAATAACAAAAATCTACAAAATGAAACAAAACTAGTGAATTCGAAAAATCTAGGATCAAAACATAACAAAAATAATAGGTAGAATTGCAAAACTAAGTATTGCAATTTCTTTGGTCTTCTCCAATTTAAATCTATTCTCAGATTTGTCTCTAAAGCTATTTCTGATATTATAGATATTTCCATTTAGTCATTCACGAAATATTTGTCATTTTTGTCATTTGTACCTTTTTAGTTATTTTGTCCGTTTTCGTAAATTTTATAATTTTTGAAATATTTACATTTTTTGTAATTTTTGTTATTTTTATAATTATGCAATTTTCGGTTTTTTTTCATTTAAGAAATTTTTGTATTTTTTGTAATTTTTTCAATATTTGTAATTATTGTCGTTTTTGTCATTTTTGTGTATTTGTGTATTTTTTTTATTTTTTTTTTTTGATATTTTTGTAATTTTTGTTATTTTCGTCATTTTTGTTATTTTTGTCATTTTTGTCATTTTTGTCATTTTTGTCATTTTTGTCATTTTTGTCATTTTTGTCATTTTTGTCATTTTTGTCATTTTTGTCATTTTTGTCATTTTTGTCATTTTTGTCATTTTTGTCATTTTTGTCATTTTTGTCATTTTTGTCATTTTTGTCATTTTTGTCATTTTTGTCATTTTTGTCATTTTTGTCATTTTTGTCATTTTTGTCATTTTTGTCATTTTTGTCATTTTTGTCATTTTTGTCATTTTTGTCATTTTTGTCATTTTTGTCATTTTTGTCATTTTTGTCATTTTTGTCATTTTTGTCATTTTTGTCATTTTTGTCATTTTTGTCATTTTTGTCATTTTTGTCATTTTTGTCATTTTTGTCATTTTTGTCATTTTTGTCATTTTTGTCATTTTTGTCATTTTTGTCATTTTTGTCATTTTTGTCATTTTTGTCATTTTTGTCATTTTTGTCATTTTTGTCATTTTTGTCATTTTTGTCATTTTTGTCATTTTTGTCATTTTTGTCATTTTTGTCATTTTTGTCATTTTTGTCATTTTTGTCATTTTTGTCATTTTTGTCATTTTTGTCATTTTTGTCATTTTTGTCATTTTTGTCATTTTTGTCATTTTTGTCATTTTTGTCATTTTTGTCATTTTTGTCATTTTTGTCATTTTTGTCATTTTTGTCATTTTTGTCATTTTTGTCATTTTTGTCATTTTTGTCATTTTTGTCATTTTTGTCATTTTTGTCATTTTTGTCATTTTTGTCATTTTTGTCATTTTTGTCATTTTTGTCATTTTTGTCATTTTTGTCATTTTTGTCATTTTTGTCATTTTTGTCATTTTTGTCATTTTTGTCATTTTTGTCATTTTTGTCATTTTTGTCATTTTTGTCATTTTTGTCATTTTTGTCATTTTTGTCATTTTTGTCATTTTTGTCATTTTTGTCATTTTTGTCATTTTTGTCATTTTTGTCATTTTTGTCATTTTTGTCATTTTTGTCATTTTTGTCATTTTTGTCATTTTTGTCATTTTTGTCATTTTTGTCATTTTTGTCATTTTTGTCATTTTTGTCATTTTTGTCATTTTTGTCATTTTTGTCATTTTTGTCATTTTTGTCATTTTTGTCATTTTTGTCATTTTTGTCATTTTTGTCATTTTTGTCATTCTTGTCATTTTTGTCATTTTTGTCATTTTTGTCATTTTTGTCATTTTTGTCATTTTTGTCATTTTTGTCATTTTTGTCATTTTTGTCATTTTTGTCATTTTTGTCATTTTTGTCATTTTTGTCATTTTTGTCATTTTTGTCATTTTTGTCATTTTTGTCATTTTTGTCATTTTTGTCATTTTTGTCATTTTTGTCATTTTTAACATTTTTGTCATTTTTGTCATTTATGTCATTTTTGTCATTTTTGTCATTTTTGTCATTTTTGTCATTTTTGTCATTTTTGTCATTTTTGTCATTTTTGTCATTTTTGTCATTTTTGTCATTTTTGTCATTTTTGTCATTTTTGTTATTTTTGTCATTTTTGTCATTTTTGTCATTTTTGTCATTTTTGTCAAAAAATCAGTTCATCGCGAAGAAAAAAATCAGGATTGTTCGGAACACCACTTGATTGATGGAAATAATATTGTGCATTTCAATAAAATTTCAAGAAACGTCCCTGGTAAATTGACCACTGAACACAGACTTTCGACAATCAAATCAAGTACTTCATCTTCCTCTGTCGGAAGTCAATCGTAAGTTGGAAGTCTGGACTTCCGAAAAAAAAATTAGTGATGGCGCGGTAATATGCAGCTCCGCTTAAATTGTATACTCAAAATCCAAATATAGTAATTGTTGAGGCATAATACAACCAAAGCTAGCAGAATCTCGGCCTAGCCTTCAATTTATATAGAAAAAAAAACCGCTTAATATTTTCTCATCCGAAAAATATCATCGGATAAATGAGATCAACTATTTTATAACAGATTTGTTTGATGTTCTTATCGTTTTACTACAAATTTAATAAAAGTTAAGATAAAATGAAAATCAGGACCATTCAGTTCCTACGCACATTTGTAAGACCTTAAATAAAGCAAGATAGTTTAAGTGTTTTTGAAAATTAAGACGGTCTTTAAAAAAACAGAACAAATCTTCATGAATCAATATTTAAACAATGGCTAATGCGATCTTCTGTCCTACCATCCGCAGACAATCCCTTCGAGAGCCTCGACAGTCAGTTCCTGCTTCCGATTCCGCTTCACTGTCCAACGCCTCCGTCATCCCCGCGGCGCCACCTTCGATCGGCCAGTGTGGATGTCGGCATGATTCATGTCCAAACTAGTAGCAACGCCCTGTTCCGCCTGTTCGACAAACCAAACCCATTCGGTGCCAGCAGCAGATCGGAACCGTACTACTCGATCGGAGGATCCTTTGCCAGCTCTCCGCAGTCACTTCCGGGAGAACCAGGTTCCGGGTTGGGGTCAACCGAATCTAATTTGGATTCGATGGAAGAAACCGTACGTCTTGGACGTTACCTGCAAGGATCCAAGCGAAGATATTCCGATAGTGGACAGCTGTTTCCGTTTTCTAAACCCAACGCACCTCCGGAAAAACGTCAATCCGAACCGACCATCCGGTATGCTTTTTACAACAAGAGTTTTGATCTGATTTGTCCGAGGCAACCAAAGAGGGTTCTTTCCTACAACGACATTGGCAAACGGTCCTTCCGCCGGCAGATTTCAACGATCGATGAGCTAATTGCCGATGAAGCTATCCTGGATGGTGCCTCGGATGAGAACTGGAAGAAGTTGAACCTGATAGCCCCGAAGTTCCGGTGCTGCATATCGGATGAGGATGGCCGATGCATAAATTTCGATCCCGTTTATCACAACCACGAAACGGAACTCAACGAGGAACAGCTGATGCGGAATGTGCTTGCATTCGAGGAAAATTTCGTGGCCCGGTTCGAGCAAGTTTGTCCCCAGCTGGAGCGGAAGGAAAGTGCGGGGGTGCTGTCCAGTATCGAGGAGCAGGTTTCGGCCGAGGAGATGACCGGAAGCAGTAGCTGCGGCGAGATGAGCGACGATAGTAGAAAAAACTCGCGCAAAAGTTTCTGCGACGATGAGGTTATCTACGAGAATGTTAAGGTTTGTCGGAAATGCGGGCACCAAACGGTGCGGTTGTTATAACGTTAAGATTTGTTTGAAGATCGATGTAGTGTTTTAAATTTAATCAGTAGAACTGTAGAATAATTTAATCTTGAAAGGATAATGTCACTTTGATGGTTGCAAACGGGTTCAAATTATTTCCAAAGTTTAAAAATTAAAATTGCGATGAAATCAGGTTGGGTAAATAAGAACAATAATCGATGTTTCAAATTTCAATTTCAATCAACACCAATCGATGCGACTTAAGTTTGTTTGTGCTTTATCACACTATCCAAAATGTCAAAATAAGGTGATAAGGTGGTCATCCACGCTGAATTCGTCTTAGAGGTTTTTTTTGTCTTTTTTTGAAATCTAAAAATTTAACATGATAATTTTGAGATCCTCAGATGGGAATTCAAAGATCTTTTTTTAACTGTTAAAACTAACATGCTAGTTTTGGATGTTTTAAATCTAAAATTCTCAGCTTTGCAGATCTGAAAACTACTCAATTTACTATTGATAATATACATGATTATTTTTTTCCTCGCCAAATGACGTTAAAATGGTAAATATTTTTGATCTAGTTTCTAAAAAAACACAACTCGTGATTTTTTACATATTACTCATCTAACTACGCTTTCGTTTATTATCCACCGGCACGGGAGCACACTTTACATCATAAACAAATAAAGTCGTATCACGGGATGATGTATAAAACTTATTGGGCAAAATAAGTCTTATACAACGTACATATTAATCACTTTTGCAACTATCAAACTTTCAAGTTCATTATTGAGTACATAAAGTTTACTTAAGGGAATTGGGCTGTTGATTCCCTTTGTCAGCCAATATGTAACTTTCAAAGCCATCATTCAATTAAGTATGTGACTTTTGGTTGCTTGGGAATTGTAAACAAACATGTCAAAAAATTGGCTGGCCTCCAGCAGAACTTAATCCTTAATCACTCTATAGTGTAGACTAAGGTTTCCTAGATTTTTTCAGCATGTATCCGGACCGGACAGATCCAGGCTATTTTATCTAAAAACCTGGCAAAATCCGGGCTCTTGATTTCAAAGTTGTCAACCAAATTCCGGGCAAATGTGCTCAAAACCTAAGAATAACTCATCAAAAATGGAAAAAAAATTATGAAATATTTTTCATTTAAATTTAACAGCAGATTTAATTTTTTTTTTTAATTTCAAAAATCTTTCATGATTATTTTTATGAAAATTGCTAAATTCGTTTTGGACGCATAATTTTAAATTTTTTAACAACACAGTATGTTCATTTAAGTTTTATTTAAGAATGAAAATGAGAAAAAATCGGATTTTTCTGAAAGTCTTTTTTTGACAAAACCTTAAAAATTTAAAATAAATGTTTTGAACCAATTATTTACTTTCTGCGAACGAAGGTATAATTTTTTTTGTTTTCTTCATCTTATCCTGTAAATATAGGATTAAAACGATGTTTGATAAAAAACATTTTACATATTTTCTAAAGCAAACATAAAATCGTTTTGAAGGATTGAACGGATTTGTCAAATAAAAAAAACCCTTTTTTCAAATTTTTCCCAGTTATGACAGTGATACTTGTGATGATGACTTGTGTTCAGAAAGAATTGTAGAACTGAACTTTTGTCTAATCATTTATCATTATCTTCATCAAAATATTATTTCTCAATTGAATGAACTATAATAAAAAAAATCATAGTTCGTTTTTTTTATTTCACGTTATTTTGTTAGTTTATCAGTTGTCAATGATCGCTTTCATTCAAAACTCAACTCAACTCAACTTAATTTTAAAACTTAAAAACATTATATCACCAAAAAAAGTTATGCGAAAAACAAATAAATTGGAATTAATTGCACGAAAGCTTGTATGCAAGAAAATTGTAAAATTGCATACTATATCATTGCACGAAACCTATAAATCAAGTACTTTTTTATAGAAAAATTCAATAAAATCAATAATACAATAGGTGAAATAACTCCCATCTCCAAAAAACAAATTGTGAGCTTGTAATCTTGCGGATATTTGATTTTTTTGTCGAAAATTTCAAAAAATACTCCAAACTTTATTTATTCTCCCCTTCGGATTTTTTTTGGAAATATCGAAGTGGGGGGGGGGGGGGGGGGGGGGGTTTGGGATTTTCTTTCTGATATAGTATGGTATCATTAAAACTTATATTTTTTTCGAGATTTTGTGATGGTTATAAATGAGTAAGGAAAAAGTTTTAGAAATCGATTTGCTTATTTGTTGTGCAATCAGTTGGTATTGTTTGGTATTGTTATATTATCTAGCTTAATTTAAATTTCGAACCACCCCACCCATGAACGGGTTCTTTGCACGAGCCTGCCTGGTTTTATTTATTTCATTTCCAACAAAGCCCGAGAAGATTTTTAATTTTAGAGGATTTCAAAGGATTTTCTTAACTATCCTTCCTTTTTCACATTTCTGCAAGTTTTCTTTCAAAAACTGATGATTTCATTTTTTTTTATTTTGAATTTTGATAAATCTAACAAAAAGTTAATCAATTTCTCGTTAAAACCGTAACATTTTATTTTAAAGAGCAAAAAATAAAACGCTTGATTCACCGGAAACTCTTGAAATATTTTCTTTATCAATACATAAGTGAAAGTGATGTAGTATTTATTGTGGGGTGTGCTTTCCAGATTTCCCAGATTCATTCGGACATGCCCGGGTTTTCAAAGTAAAGTAGAAAAATAAAACAAATTAAGGTCTGAATTAGGCTCATTTTTTCTCTGCTAGTTTTTTCCAACTAACTTTTTTCGTAAGTTTGAGAAGAGATTTGAACGCTGTTCACGTGTTTCGATAAACAAAAATGGAAATTTTAGGTGGTTTAGCATTTTATTATAGGTTTTTTCGAATGGTCACTGAATTCCGTTTAGATCTGCCCGGATTTTGTGTGGAAAATTTTAAGATAAAATAGCCAGAAATCGCTAGGTATTGTAAAAATTTGTGCTAATTTGTTCAGCTAAATAAAAATAAATGCAAGAAAACATCTGGAATGCTTACCCTAGGGGCCCTCTTAACTTATAGAAGACCCATTGCCCCCTCCTCCTATCCCCTTAATACGGCATTGGATTTTTCCTGGAATTTTCATCCATTTGGATGATTCACCCCTTAACTCAACTGCTCCGGATCTGATAAAATGGTTAAAAAGAACGTTTCCGTAGAAACCTATTCTTTGAATTAAAGCTATAAATAGCAAGGAAGGTTTTTTTTAAAGCATCATTGCTTGATTCAAAATGAACCAGAAGAATTATTCGAAAAAACGCTTGAAATATAACGCATTAGCATGATAGAGGAAGCGAGCCGATGTCTACCATATGATATAACTAAAGAACTCCTCGAAAAGTGGCTTTTTTCACCAGTTGTTAGTGTAATAAAAATACTGAAATTCATCAGAATATTTTGAGTTCACATTTATTATGTAAAAGTTACAGTGATTTGGAAATTATTATAGCCAATAAATTCTTTATTCTGTCCCTTAATGTATTTTTAGAAACCTTCTTAATTTTTTTTTTAAATTTTAAAGCTTCTTTATTAAGAAATTTAGGCCGGAACAAATTTTAAATCCTTCTTTTGTCACTCGGAGTTGGAAAATCGCAAGGAAGGGGAAAATAAAAAATAATGCGAAAAACAAACAAATTCGAATAAATTGCACGAAAGCTTGTATGCAATAGAATTGCATACTGTATCATTGCACAAAACCTATAAATCAAGTTTTTTTTAAATCGAAAAATTCAATTAAATCAAGAATTCAAAAGGTGAAATAACTCCCATTTTCAAAAATTCTTTTTTTTTTGTTTATAATCTTTCGGATATTTGTTTTTTTTTGTCGAAATTATCAAAAAATACTCCAAACTTTATTTATTCTCTCCTTGGGATTTTTTTGGAAATATTAAAGGGGGGAGGGGGGTGGGTTTGACAAAAGCAGAAATCGATATTTGTTCCAGCGTTATAATAAACATAAAAAATTGTTATAATAAATCTTAAAAATATGGCGAATTGACTCGAAAAAACAAATTATCAAAGCTTTTTTTTCAAGGTCATTATTAAAATTGTTCGTATTATTTTTTTTTTCACTGATTGCGATTGATGTTGCTTGTATATAAATAAATGATACTTTAGTGGATTAATTTTTTTAATTTTTTTAACGTGGTTTTTTTACTATGAATTTTTTTCTTGAGTTTCTCATGTTTATTCGTTTTCTTTAATTATTATTTTGAATATTTCTTGTTGTTTTTGTCTGTATTATTTTAATTTGTCAACCATATTTGAGACCCTCAGAACCAAAGGGGTATAAGTGACAAAATGGTCGATTTTGAGTTAATGATTTCAAACGATTCTTCATGTTTCAAACTGTAGTTGGTGATTTTTTCATATTTTTAGACATTTTTTACATACTTTCACATTGGAAAATGGCCAAACACAACAAATTAAAAGCCTGTTTTCTCGAAATTAGCTTTTATGCACTTATACCCCTTTGGCTCCTAGGGCCTCATTTGTCTTTCTTTTTATTTTGATATTTTCATTATTCTTGTTATTTTTGTATGTGTTTTATAATTTCCATTTATTCCATTCCTCGTTGTTTATTTTAAGAAGTTTATAATGAACTTGGCCAATGGTGTTTAATATTATTGTCAATTTGTTGTATTTTTAAATTAAAAATAGATTTTGTGCAACTTAACAATAATAGAATGATCACCCTTGTGTAGATTAAGCCAGCTGCTTCGGCTTGTAATGCACACTAGGAAAACAACGGCTTTCATGCTAGGCAGCAAGCTGACGCAAAGTCACAAGTCTTGAAGGCCCGGTGAGACTCTCGGGGTCAATAAAATCCAGGCACACATTAGAGGACCCATCAATAGGCCTCCGATACGATATTATTGAACATTAATCCAAGCGAATGCCAAATCTAATTGGATCGATTAAGAAAACTAATTTGGCAAGTCAAAACTCGAGTTCGGAGGCAAACCACAGAAAACAGAAGCCAAGCTCAAACAAAAAATCTTCAGAAAAAGGTGTGAAATTTCAAATGCTATCACAAAAAATACATAAAACATTGACTTGAAACGGTGCCATCTATTGCGCCGATCGAGAGTTGCAAATCAATTTCAAAGTGCCCAGTTTTCGAAAAGGCGTAATTGTGTATGAGCTCACTAATAAAAAATCCAATGTCTCAAAAAAAATATGTCGGCTTTATTATTTTGCAGCATAATGAACGTGTAAAGCGACTTCAAAAGCGATTTTCTTGAAAATGGAAAATAGCTCATACGACCTATTGAAAAATGACTGAAATTTAGTTATTTTTTTCTCAGTTTTGTTTTAAAAGTTTTGTTTGGTGTGTTTGGAGACATCTGGTGGCCCATCAGAAAAACTAAAATTGGTTCAAAAAGGGTGTTAGGATTTTTAGACAAGTTTCGTGGGCTAGCTGATACGTCTGTAATCTTTGATATCTGAAATCGATTGCCCTCAAAACTTCCGTGTGCAAATTTTCAAAACAATCAATTGCATAATAATGTCAATGTTGCTAAAAACAGTGAAAAAATATTATATATGGACGACCCCTTTCGTCAACCCCTGCCAAAACATTTGACATCTGAAATCGATTGCTCGTCCCTGAAAACTACCGTGTGTAAATGTTCATCCAAATCCTATGTATGATAACGACGATTTTTCATAAATATTGAAAGGTTAATATGGACGACCCCTTACAGAAAATGTAACGCCTGAAATCGATTGCCCGTCCTTCAAAACTCTCGTGTACTAATTTTGATCGGAATCCGATGTATAATAACGACAATATTGCATTAACAGTGGATAGTTAATATGGACGGTCCCTTTGGCCGACCCCTGACTTTAATTTGCATAAGAGAAATCAATTGTTTGTCCCTAATAACTTCTGTGTGCAAATTTTCATCCCAATGCGATGAATAATAACGTCAATATCACTAAGATATTGAAAATTTATTATGGACGACTCCTTTTGCCGGCCCCTTACACTGAATTTGATACCCCAAATGAAATGAAAAATTTGAATCATCGATTAGCGTTCTTTCGTCGTTCAATGAATGTATTTTAAAGAAATGAAAAATTTGAATCATCGTTTAGCGTTCTTTTTTAACTGACAACAATCTAATAATCACTCCTGTATTATAAAACAAATAGTGAAATCCTGAACAAAATCTCTTCATCTGCTGTGCGTGTCAATAAAAATTAACCTATAACCTATCAGTAATTTTGAAAATCCTTAAACATGGAAGCTCCAGCTCATCATGCCCATCAGCCAAAGTAATAACTCATAATTGTTCAACTTCCCCATGGATTCCTACATGTTAGCATATAAACAAAGAAAGTAAATCCAACTACCAAACACGTGTACTTACTATAAGGTCCAAAACCAAACCAGACGATTGACTAGCACCTAGATGATGTATAAAGCAACAAACCGAAAAATTCATATCCTAATTGTTAGACTATCGTGTTAAATGTAACAAAATAGGCATCGTTCGCGAAAATTGCTAACCACCATACGGATCAACCATATATCTACTTATAAGTAGCTGCAACCAAGCTGAGCAAAAATGTAATGGGAAACAATCGCTAAACAAAGAAAAACATAAAAATTATCGTAAGAATTGAAACACAAACTGTTTGTGCATTTCTCTCCCTGTGTCGTCCCCATTTTACCCCTATGCCCAAATTCAAAACTATGAAAAGTATCGTAGGTGTCTGTAAGAGCCACAGAAAGCCAAAGGAAAATAAATCCCTGCACGCCGCCATCAAATTGCTAGCGATGTGATGTCCGAAGCTCCGAAAACGGAAATGGCAGGAAAAAGCGCCCTTCAGATCGATTCATGTCCATAATTCCGTGTGCGAGTAACTAATCGTAACCAATTAAACAAATAAATTACCAGTCAATGAACTACCACAAACCACAAAACTTACACACTCGTCTATTAGACAGCTACAAGCCGCCATTGCCTGAAAACTTCAACTAGTTGGGCGAAAACGAAAATGCAAGTTGGCGTTTTGCTGATCGGCTTTCGTGTTTTACTTCGAAAGGTCCCTGTTCAAGGGTTTTTGGGTGGGAGTTCTTTTTTTTTCCTCTGCTTCTATTGCTACTGAGGGTTCGCTGATGTTTGAATTGGGTAGGTATTTTATTAGCAAACGAAACGAAAGTGACTGTGTACGGGCTCCGTTAATCATCTATTAACAGGAAGTGCTGGTGCCTAATAAATCTAAGGAAATAATTGCAATTAATTTGTTGGAAAACTGACTTCAAATAAAAATAAAAGTTATGAACATAACCTCTTGCTACATTTGAGCCCATATGAAGTTTTTATTTAACTTTTTTTAGCCTAATACAGGATTGGAAAAGATTCTGAACTATGGACACATCCAATAACTACTCAATTTTAAATTAGAAAATCTTTTTAAAAAATATAAAAAACTTAATACTGACAAAATTTATACAATTAATACAATTGGAAATATAATTGCGTTTTTTGGCAAACATGTTTCAGTTAAAGGTCATAAGAGTATTTTTAGGCATTGATAAACATTTTTTTTTCTCAAAAAATTCACAATGTATGGAGTTGGGAAGTAAGCCTTATGTTTTATAGTTTTATTGATTTGTTTATTGTTTATGTTTCTGTTTGAAATGAGACATTTTTCGATAGAAAAAACATAAATACATACGATAAAATTTTTGTTTTTCACAAAATTACTTGATATTTTTAGCATGGCATAGCATTGGGTGACTACAGGTATCTTAAATTGGCTGATACACAAGGTACAACTAACAATCAAGCTCATAACTAGATGCCAAAATGAGTATTTGGGTTCAATATCATTTCAAGTCTTGCTATTGAGAATCAGTGTGGTACCATTATGTACACCGTGACAAGTCAACGTAATCATACAGGGATAATCTGAACAGCGAAATGAACTTTTCAGGTGCAAGAAAACTTATGCGCACCATCAAACAAGGATGCTGTTTCAGATAGGTTGAGGGAGCGCCAGGATTGATGTACCTGGTTCCTATATCTTGCAATATCCGGTCCTCTATATCCATATCTGTACGAACATAATCTTTTTTCTTCAATTTATTATCACCCGGAACCTAATATTTGGATGAGAATTATAATTGAGTAAACTATCAGTTGATAGAAATGTTTAAAAAAATTGGATCAAAGTTGTTTATAAATAATAGGGCATTTTGAGAAAAGTTGAAAAGAAATTAAAAGGATTTAAAGCAACATTAAGATCTGAAGAAATTGTAGAGTTTAATAAATTTAAATTTGAACTGAACGAAACTTTAATGAAGTAGTAGTTTGTATTTATTCTTTAAAAGCTCAGCGTCCCCACGGTAATAGTAGAACGAAAACGCTGACGAACATGAAAAAGTAAAATTAAGGAACGGGTTCACCAAGAATGCCGAACAGAATGCCAGTCCTGGATGTAGAGGTAGAGGAGTCCACCAGCCGCCAGAAAAGCTGGTTTAATCCTGGGGTCTGCTTTCCGAAAATTCCGTTTCCGTTGTTTTTTTGGTAAAATCAGCAAATTTTCCAGACTATGAAATTTTATTCAATTTTTGATGGCACAGGAAATCCCTCCAGTTTCATGGTAGCTGGGCAACAAGTTGAGAAAGTGGAGTGCTTCCAGTATCTGGGTAGCCAGATAACGCCTGATGGTGGTACCAGGAAAGACATCGAAACCCGGATCAGAAAGACCCGTTTTGCATTTGCGAGTCTCCGAAACATCTGGCGGTCACGCCAGATCTCTCTACGAACTTAGATCCAAATCTTCAACTCAAACGTCAAATCCGTATTGCTGTACGGGTGCGAAACTTGGTGCACATATGCGGTGACGACGCGAAAACTGCAAGTTTTTGTAAACCGCTGCCTGCGGAATATCATCCGCGCTTGGTGGCCTGGCAACTGGATCTCGAATGAGGAACTACATCGCCGGTGTCATCAAAGGGCGCTAGAAATCGAGATTCGGGAACGTAATTGGAGATGGATTGGGCAAACGCTGCGTAAAGATGAATACGAGATTTGCAGAGAGGCGCTAGATTGGAATCCAGAAGGACATCGAAGAAGAGGCAGACCCAGAAACTCGTGACTGCGAAGCCTAGCCGCTGAAATCCGAACTGTCGACGAGAGTCTTGACTGGGACCAGGTGAAGACGCTGGCTCCGGATCGTCAACAGTGGAGGTCTTTTACCACGGCCCTATGCACCGGAGGATCGGCGCGGGACCATTAAGTAAGTAAGTATGTTTGATGGCAGAAAAAAGCGTCTTTTTCACTCGGCCATAACCTTCCAAGTCACAAAAAATTAACGGAAATTTATTACTCGGTACGCTTTTTTTTCACTGACATGATTGCCAATTTTATTTTTCAAAGTAAAAGAATATATTTTGATCTTAAAGACGTGAAATCTGCCTAGTTATAATTGAACCAAAACATTAATTGAACTCATCCGAACGTGGAAGTTACAGTTGCTTTAGAACAGCTATTTTGTATTATTTTTTTCTATATCTCGTATCATTCTAAATTATTTTTTTTTTATTTGACGTGTTCCACAAAACTGTTCTATTTCAGGTGACTCAAAACTGATGTTTTGAAAAAAAAAAATATGTTTTTGTTATTTTTATTCCTTTTTGATTTTTCTGGTTTGCTTCTACGATGTTGGCCCTAAACAAAATTACTGTACTTTTAACAATAAAAAAAACATTTGGCAGTTCAGGCATTTGGTAGTTCAGCTCGTAATTTCAATTATGCGAATTTGGATGCAATGGATCGAGCCCTTTCAGAAATTGACTGGATTAATTTTTTCAATTGTACTGACGTAGATATGTTTTCAGATTTATATCGCGGTTGTAATTTTGTTATAATATTAAGTGGTAAAATGATAGCATAATTTAGTATCACATTCTTACCGATGGCAAAACTAGGTTTCATTGAAGCATCAATATGGCAAAATTCCAATACTTAAACAAGGCATTGCGACCAATATAAATGCACTATTTGGTTTTGTTATTTCCAAGATAACACAACGAGGTATCGTTAAAGTTTCATTTATTTATTTATTTATTTATTTATTTATTTATTTTTAATCCTTCGAACGACTAGTCTAAATGGATGGGATGGGAAAAGCACAAGGCATAAAAACCCATCGATGAATGTAGCAAATACAATACATGAACGATACAATAGTTTGTCAGGATATTTAAAACTAGTTTTAAGGATTTTACATAACACATTAAATATAGTGGGTCAGAAAATAAAAGTAACGATAAGATCTAACATCAAGTACTACAATAAAACGATATCATGTTAACATTAAAGCTCGTAAGCGGTTCACAAACAGATCCGGGGTCATATTAAAATCAAATTCGCTAAACTTATCATTAAACACTACACACATTGCACGGATAGGCTCGTTCTGGCCGTAAAGTGTACGATGAAAACCAAGCCGAAGGAATTCACGACTTCTTAGTTGTCTAGGCATCACGTTGAAGTCAATCCTTTCAAGAATGTTTGGTGCATCAATACTTCCGAGCAGCAATTTTCCAACGAAGGCCGCTTTCATGTATTCTCGTCGATCAGCAAGGGTATCCAGTTCCAACCAAGAGCATCGTTGCGTATATGAGGGAGATTGTTCCGGAATTGGCCACGGGCGAAGCCGTAGTACTGAGCGGGAAAACTCAGATTGAACGGATTCGATTCTGTGAATCCAGTTGGCGTGACTAGGGCTCCAGATGACTGCCGCTGACACAAAGTTGCGGGCGAACCAAGGCACAATACAAAGTTCGTAGGCAGCGTAATTTGGTAAATTCTCTGGTAGTTCGCAAAATAAAACCCAAATTCCGGTTCGTCTTAGCTACTACATGGCTCAAGTGATGTTCAAATGTCATTTTGGAGTCCAGTATTACACCTAGATCCTTTATTACAGGAACTCGCTCAAGTGGGGAACCTTGGAGTGTGTAATTCCAAATCTCCGGATTCTTCTTCCGTGTAAAGCTGATGACGTTACATTTCTCCACACTGACTGTTAAGCAATTCAGATCGCACCACACCATGAATTTGCTCAACAAATGCTGCAACTCCAAGCAATCGCTAAAGCTTTCAATCTTTCGATAAATTTTCATGTCATCAGCGTAAAGCATTCTGCATATGTGATGTCGTTGAAATAAATGCAGAACAGGAGTGGTTCGATATTGCTTCCTTGGGGCACTCCAGTGAGAGAACGATTAATCAGGAATGATTCGAACCAACGACCAAGGCCTTCACCAAGCCCAAGATATTGAAGTTTCGCTAGGAGCAAACGGTGGTCAATTCGATCGAATGCGGCTTTGAGATCAGTGTACACTGTATCAACTTGACCCCCTTTTTCCATAGTGCGGATGCATAATGAAGTAAACTCGAATAGGTTCGTGTTTATCGAACGGCCAGGAAAAAATCCGTGTTGATCAACCGAAATGTAAGACTTTGCAGCAGTGAAAAGTCTTTGTGATACCAAAATTTCTAGCACTTCCGAACAGGCACACAGGGATGTGATTCCTCTATAGTTCAATACGTTGTTCTTGTTGCCTTTCTTGTGAACAGGAAACATCAATGACTTTTTCCAAGCACTTGGAAATTTTCCAGTTCGAATAGACAGGTTGAAGATCACTAACAGTGGCATCCATAGGGCATCGATACAATTTTTCAAGATGTGGGCCGGAATTCCATCGGGCCCAACAGTAGACGACAATTTAAGCTTTGCTATAGCCGCTTTAACTTCTTCCTCCGAGAAATGGATTAATACTAGATTAACCATATTGCTGGGAACGTTAAGTAAGGCTCTTTCAATTTTAGAAGATGTGGCCTGCGATGAACTGAATACGCTAGCAAAGTGTTCGGCAAAAAGGTTACATGTTTGTTCCAAATTCGTCGATTTACGCTCGCCTAGAAGCATCTCCGTAGGTAATCCTGTTCCCTTCCGCTTCTCGTTGACAAACGACCAAAAACGTTTTGGGTTATGCTTGAGCATACTTTGCATGCGCTCAATGTGTTGGGAATATCTTATTCGATTGTAGCGCTTATAATTACTGCTTGCAATGTTGAATTCTCGTTTATTGATAACATTTTTTGCACGGGAAAAACGTTTGATTGCGGTAGTTCTTTTCCGTTTCAGCAAACGCAAATGTGCATCGGACCAAGGAGGTTTACGAATAGGTCGCTTCAGCGGAACGTGTTCACGAAATGATTCGTGCAATGCAGAAGTAAAGAAATGTACAGCTTCATCAATGTCAGTAGCGCTTTCGATAAACGACCAGTTTTTCTGAAATAGTATTTCGGATATTTTTGCGAAGTTCGCTCTACGGAAGTTCAATAAACATGTGTCAGTTGTGCTTTGGAACGGGGTAAAACGAGGGCAGGCTAAAGCAACAAGTAATGGTGGGTGATGAAGATCCGTCTCGATCAGTGGCTCCATCGCAGTCGTGACGGTACAGCTATCTACAGCAAACTCGTTCAAAAAGACCAAATCAAGGATGCGACCACGAGAGTTTGTGATCAGGTTCATCTGTCGGTTACCCAAAAAAAAAAAAAAATAAAAATCCATCGCATCTAAGAGAGCGGAGGAGATAATGGGGAATGATGAAGTCGCCGGGTCTGGGTACGCGAAATTTGCAGAATGATTATGATAGAGCAGAAAAGTGAGATCAAAATGAAAGCATGTTTTGGTGATCAATTTTCTGTGATAAAAAAAAAGGCTCAACTAGGAGAACTGTTGCAGGAGTTGTAAATAAGCTGCACACTGCTGTTCCTTTCTCCTAGAATTTCACTGAATAAGTAGTATTTCGAAAAATATGAAATAAGAAAAGATTGTATTTATTACGAAAAAATTTTGTTAAAAATCTTTTAAAATTGTCACATTTGAAGCTCCTTAATTTTTTTTTATGAATGTAATTTTTCAAATTAAAATATTACACATGTTCTTGAGAGAAATTGAGAAAAAACTTGAAGATATCTCAATTTTTTTCCTGACCTCCTGAATATCAGCGCTAGGTTCAAAACAAAATTTAAATGATTTTTATTTTGCAGGTATCAGAAAAGGGGTAGGCTTAAAGCGGCACGTTATCCAAACAAACGGGAAAATTTTGCCGATAAACGAATTAACAAATTTAGCTAACGGGTATTAAATTCTTCATTGGAATATTCTAATGACCCATGATTTGGAAATTTAGTATAATTATTTCAAATTTTGAAACATTACTCTCGTTGAAAATTGTAATTTTGTTTTTTCAATTTTATAATACTAAAAATCAACACTTCACAAAAATTAAGTAGAGAATACGATTATCAAAACCAGGTTTTGAAGTATGAACCTTCTGTAACCTAATTTTAATTGATTTGTTCTTTAATTTGAACTTATCCTGAAAAAAAAATCAAATTTTTACTGTACTGAAACAATTCGGTATCGAATTTTGAATACGGCGAATGCGCCAACATCGCTGTTTCGAGAAAAACGCGTTCAAAGTTTGACAGCTTCATAAGCTCCCAGCGAAAATATTATTTTGTTTGCTTTATTTCCCATAAACCAAATATCCTTAAGATTACTTTGTATAATCAAAATGTAGGTCTTCGAATGTACTTTTTCACCCAGCTGATAACTCAGTGTGTTTACATTTGGCGCATTCGCCTTATCAAAATTTGCTACCGAATTGAAATAGGCACAGATCAGAAACAAATAAAAAATAAAGAAAGTGAAAAAAGGTTTTTTTTCTTAAGGTTGGTCCCTACACATAATTCCAATTTATTTAAATAATTTTGAATTAAAATAATAAATCATGAAATGAAGAATAAATTCTGATAGTAAATACTATTCTTTAGTGAAGAGTCTTAATGAATTGTAATTGAAAAAACCAAACATACAGATTCAGAGTATCATACCTTAAACTGGATTAGAACTTAAAATTTCAATATTATTGTGTGGATGGGCTCAAAGCAGTATCGGTGACAAAATTGGTTAAGAACTTGAAATCCAGTTGTTATGGTCAAAAATTACCTAAGGTTCTTCCTAATGTTTAGCATGATAGTTTGCCTTGTTGTTTAAAAACAAGACGACTGATAACAGGGTAGTTTTCATTCACAAGGGAAATACTAAAACATAGGCATTCGATTTCTGTTTGGTGGTACTTGCATTTAAAAAAAATTGAAATTCAAAATAACTTTTAAATTTCAGAAATGTATAAGCTTTTTATTCTTAAAGTGAAGTTTTATTAGAATGTTTTGTTCTGATTCTGAATTGGTAATTTTGCTTCGATATAAAATATATTTTTTAACACAAAAAATCCTAATGGGGAACCTTCCTTTGCCCAAAACTTCATCAAAAATGGAATTCATGCAGCATCAACACTTGTTGTATATTAGGATAATTTCTTACTATAAAGGTAATTCAACATTTGAATGCCATTGATCTTTTTTCACTTCTTAGAACGACCATGATCTGTTAACCTATTTAACATGGTAAAAACTTCTGAAAATTATTAAATATTGCAAATTACATTATTCCTTACGTATAGAATTGAAGGATTTTTTATTGCTTTTTCTTTCTGATCGAATAAAAAAGAAACTGCATGGTGAAAGCAATAAATGTATAATGTCAGCAGAAAAAATATTTCAAGTATTTCAGTCTTTAACCATATTCATCCTGCTATATGATTTTTTTTAAATACGTCATTCCATTTATTTATTAATTAAAAACAAAATTTCGAATTAAGAAGCTCAGAATTTAGAGCAAGTACAAAATTGTTTACCATTTGCTCATTGGACCAGGGAATTGCAAGTTACAGCTGCTTGAGTTTGGTGGACAGACTTTTTTTTTTTAAGTATTTAGGATTTGAAGTAAAAACAACTTTTTTATCAAAACAACGCTCCCCAGTGGAATTTTTTTGAAAATTCAAATGCACTGCAGAATCTGTTCATTTTTGGCAACATTCAATTTTGGTAACATTCAATTTTGGCAACATCCGATTTTGGCACATGTGCCAAAATCGAACGGTTTTTAGCAACAACATTACGTTTTAGTTTTCGTTATAACAGGACCAATTTAATTTAGGCAATCACCATAAATACGTTTTTATGTTCTAAAATGGTGATAAAATTCTTCAATAAACCAAAAAAATTAAAAAAAATTATAAAGTACTCAAAAGTGACAAAAAGATGAAAAACTCAAAAAGTTAAACAACAAATTCAAACAAAAGACTGAATCTGACAAAAAACAACTTTAAAATAATGAAGAATGACAAAAATAGCAAATATGGTAAAAGAAAACAAACATAATAAACCAAACAAGAAAAGTTCAAAATGCATCAAAAACATAATGAAAAAATTAAAAAATAACTACAAATGGTCGGAAATTGACTAAAAATAACGTTTTTGTAATAATAACAGTTATTTTGTAAAAATGATTTAAAACAAATTGAAAAAAAAACTGTTCGATTTTGGCAACATTCGATTTTGGCAACACAAACTGTACGGGTGTGTTGCCAAAATCAAACGGAGTCTGTACTAGGAATAATTTTAAGTTTTTATATAAATTTGAGCATTTGCTGATATTTTGTAACGGTTTTTTGCCGCTTTTGATCACCCCGATCACCCCTCCCATAGTCGACTTTCATGGAATATATATATGAGAAAATTTTTAAAAAAGTTTGTATTATCGGTGCTTAAAATTTTTGAAAGCGAACGATGCGAAATTTTGGCAATATATTATACCCCAAAAATGACATCTTTATGTCTTCGGAACTCGTTCTGAAACGTAAGCTAATCGAGGCATCGTCATGGTTTCAGTGCAACCTACACATGAGATAATCGAGCTATCCTGATATGAAAAGTGAGACCCAATTTTTTAAATTGTACCATCTTACTCACCACCATTCGGGCAAAATTATATCAAGTTATGATAGCAAAATAAGGTATAATTTTACCATAAAAGTCTTCTCGGGCGAACCGATTGGTTTGTCCTAGACTTACAATTTAAAAACACCTTTCAAATGTTTCTTTATTATTTTGAACCTCAGACTTTGGGAATCATTTTGCGAAAAAGTAGAAACTAACTTATCTATGTGATTGAAAAAAAAACCTTTTGGAGGTTTCATTTGTTTCGATGTAGGGAAAATAAGGGCATAAATTTAAGACATTGCATGCTTTATGACGACAGTGGCAAATTTCAAAAATTGCTAAAATTTCGTTGTTCAATGTTCTAGAATGAGGTTGCCAGAATTTTTTCAAAAAATGATTTTCATCAAAATTCATCAGTAAAATTTAAACCGTATTTTAGGCTTTCATAAAACCTTTCCTGATTATTGTTCTTAACTTGTTTAAAAATATTTGGTTTTGAGCGCCGAAATCAATTTTTTTATAACACAATTTTCTTTTTAAGTTTGGTTTGAGAATAAGAATAAACCTGGGCAAAACCAGTGCTCTTTCAATAAAATTCGGCAATCGGGCCGAAATGGTCTTTTTCCAAATTTAATATTTAATATCCGGGCAAACCCGGGTAAAACCGGGCAATCTGGCAAACTTATTCTAGATTTTTTTGTGGTGCTTTAAATAGCGTTTAGGCTTAACTGGTTGATTTTGTACCGTTCTGCTTTAGTTTTTTTTAAAAAATATTTTATCTATTTTTGCGCACAAAAACGCTAACGTGTGCGTTTGCTTCCGGAAGTTTAGGTTTGCATACATTCTTCTCAATAAAGTGATATAAGGAATTACAAAGAAGGATTCATCGATGAGAGAAGTGTCCAGAATAAAGAACAACAAGTGGACTGTTGCAATAAAACATAAATCCATAAATAAGAAAAGTCTTGTCAAAAAAAACTTGAGCTTATTGAAATATGTTTGTTCAAGAAATGATCAAATGAAAATACAAAGTGACGTTCGTTGTTTGTAAACATAAGATAAACCCCTCAGAAAGGCATGCACCTGCCACTCGCCACTATTCAGTTAGTGTACGCTCTGCAATGGATAGTGTTGTATCGATACACTCCGACGTAAAAGTTCAACGATCCAAACCGAGTCGAGTCACCCAACCATTCAATCGGATTGAATCCAGTGCGACTGCATTCATCACTCCACGCCACCGCACTCGAAAGAGAGATAGTTAGTTTCTTAGCTAGTTCGTTTGGCTGAGAAAAATACAAGACTGGTGACGAGAGCGCCGACAGACCCACAATGATGAAGTGGTTTTGAATGGAAAATCGGCCGACCAACTTTGGCTATCCAACCCTTTCTTGATGCCTCCCCGTGTCCTCCCTTCTTCATTGAAAGAAAAACAGGGTAGCGTCTTCGATTGCGCCGTCTTCTTCTGCCATGTTGTGGGGGGAAGTGCATCCTACCAGATACAAATGTGCCTTTCCTCAGCAGGAAGAGGGTGGTGGGTGGGAGAAGAAAAACAAAAACAATGCACCATTTTGCCCGACCGCGATGCAATCAATTTTCCAATGCACTGCTTTATTTTGCCCTGAGTTTTCTTTCCGTGAGCTTCAGGCCAAATTTATAAGGAAAGACCCTTTAGGAAAAGGCAAGATCGTGAGCTGCGAGCAGCGTTGTTTTTCGTTTTGCATCCAACCAGCTGTAATCGAAGGTTTTGCGCCCTTTTCTTTCCTTCGCTAGCTAGCAAGCATTTAGCTTCAGCTCAGCTCCGCTTAAGGTGCCAGTTAGCGGCACATTAATTAAAATTTCTTGTGATTGATGCGTTTAGCAAGAGGGATGCGCGCGCTTTGCCTATCTAATCGAGGAAGGGATTTTTTTCTTCGAAAAATTCACCACAATTTGGGCGATGAACTTGCTGCTGCCATTGTTGTTTGTTTAAAGCCAAATTTCAATGGGTTTGCAAATGTATGATAATTGTATGGGATATTGTGTAACAGTCGTTTGGAGGGCATGGTTGAGCCTTTTATGTCCATATTGAGATTGTTTTGCATCTTACGATGAAAAGCGTGAATTATAATTGTGGGTGTGTCAAACGCTTTGAAGAGTTGGTGATTTTAAGCCTTTGCTATCAAACAAACTGATTTTTAGACATCAATGCATAATATTAAGTGTGCGCGAAAATGATCTTGTGAAATTAAAATCACAGACCTTATACAATTTGTTGATTGGTCTAAAAAAATTAAAAACGGCGAAATAAGAAGTCATTTGATTGAGTTTTGTCAAGTATTGTCTCACATAGCTCAAAATTGAAATGCGCCCATTAAAAAAGCCCGAAATCACCTTGATTACCAACAATCCAAAACAAAAATTTTGTTTAATTGAAACAATGACCAAAATCATAGAGCAACAAATATGACAGAAATGACAAAAATGACAAAAATGACAAAAATGACAAAAATCACAAAAATCACAAAAATGACAAAAATGACAAAAATGACAAAAATGACAAAAATGACAAGAATGACAAAAATAACAAAAATTACGAAAATGACAAAAATGACAAAAATGACAAAAATGACAAAAATGACAAAAATTACAAAAATGACAGATATGACAGAAATGACAGAAATGACAAAAAAGACAAAAATGTCAAAAATGACAAAAAAAAAAAACAAATATGACAAAACTGACAAAAATGACAAAAATGACAAAAATGACAAAAATGACAAAAATGACAAAAATGACAAAAATGACAAAAATGACAAAAATGACAAAAATGACAAAAATGACAAAAATGACAAAAATGACAAAAATGACAAAAATGACAAAAATGACAAAAATGACAAAAATGACAAAAATGACAAAAATGACAAAAATGACAAAAATGACAAAAATGACAAAAATGACAAAAATGACAAAAATGACAAAAATGACAAAACTGACAAAAATGACAAAAATGACAAAAATGACAAAAATGACAAAAATGACAAAAATGACAAAAATGACAAAAATGACAAAAATGACAAAAATGACAAAAATGACAAAAATGACAAAAATGACAAAAATGACAAAAATGACAAAAATGACAAAAATGACAAAAATGACAAAAATGACAAAAATGACAAAAATGACAAAAATGACAAAAATGACAAAAATGACAAAAATGACAAAAATGACAAAAATGACAAAAATGACAAAAATGACAAAAATGACAAAAATGACAAAAATGACAAAAATGACAAAAATGACAAAAATGACAAAAATAACAAAAATGACAAAAATGACAAAAATGACAAAAATGACAAAAATGACAAAAATGACAAAAATGACAAAAATGACAAAAATGACAAAAATGACAACAATGACAAAAATGACAAAAATGACAAAAATGACAAAAATGACAAAAATGACAAAAATGAAAAAAATAAAAAAATGACAAAAACGACAAAAATGACAAAAATGACAAAAATGACAAAAATGACAAAAATGACAAAAATGACAAAAATGACAAAAATGACAAAAATGACAAAAATGACAAAAATGACAAAAATGACAAAAATGACAAAAATGACAAAAATGACAAAAATGACAAAAATGACAAAAATGACAAAAATGACAAAAATGACAAAAATGACAAAAATGACAAAAATGACAAAAATGACAAAAATGACAAAAATGACAAAAATGACAAAAATGACAAAAATGACAAAAATGACAAAAATGACAAAAATGACAAAAATGACAAAAATGACAAAAATGACAAAAATGACAAAAATGACAAAAATGACAAAAATGACAAAAATGACAAAAATGACAAAAATGACAAAAATGACAAAAATGACAAAAATGACAAAAATGACAAAAATGACAAAAATGACAAAAATGACAAAAATAACAAAAATGACAAAAATGACAAAAATGACAAAAATGACAAAAATGACAAAAATGACAAAAATGACAAAAATGACAAAAATGACAAAAATGACAACAATGACAAAAATGACAAAAATGACAAAAATGACAAAAATGACAAAAATGACAAAAATGAAAAAAATAAAAAAATGACAAAAACGACAAAAATGACAAAAATGACAAAAATGACAAAAATGACAAAAATGACAAAAATGACAAAAATGACAAAAATGACAAAAATGACAAAAATGACAAAAATGACAAAAATGACAAAAATGACAAAAATGACAAAAATGACAAAAATGACAAAAATGACAAAAATGACAAAAATGACAAAAATGACAAAAATGACAAAAATGACAAAAATGACAAAAATGACAAAAATGAAAAAATGACAAAAATGACAAAAATGACAAAAATGACAAAAATAAGAAAAATGACAAATATGACAAAAATGACCGAAATGACAAAAATCACCAAAATCAACAAAATGACAAAAAAGAAAAAAAAAAAAAAAACCACAAAAATTGAAAAGTAACAAAAATGTTAAAAATGACAAAAATGACAGAAATTACAAAAAAAAACTCAAAAGAAACAAAAATGACAAAAATGACAAAAATAACAAAAATAACAAAAATCACAAACATCACAGAAATTTCAAACATTACAAAAATGACTTAAATGACAAAAATGACAAAAATAACAAAAATAACAAAAATATCAAAAATAACAAAAATAACAAAAATTCAAAAAATTTCAAAAATTAAAAACAATTACAAAAATGACAAACATTACAAAAATTACAAATTAACAAAAATTACAAAAAAAACAAAAATTACAAAAATGACAAAAATGACAAAAATGACAAAAATGACAAAAATGACAAAAATGACAAAAATGACAAAAATGACAAAAATGACAAAAATGACAAAAATGACAAAAATGACAAAAATGACAAAAATGACAAAAATGACAAAAATGACAAAAATGACAAAAATGACAAAAATGACAAAAATGACAAAAATGACAAAAATGACAAAAATGACAAAAATGACAAAAATGACAAAAATGACAAAAATGACAAAAATGACAAAAATGACAAAAATGACAAAAATGACAAAAATGACAAAAATGACAAAAATGACAAAAATGACAAAAATGACAAAAATGACAAAAATGACAAAAATGACAAAAATGACAAAAATGACAAAAATGACAAAAATGACAAAAATGACAAAAATGACAAAAATGACAAAAATGACAAAAATGACAAAAATGACAAAAATGACAAAAATGACAAAAATGACAAAAATGACAAAAATGACAAAAATGACAAAAATGACAAAAATGACAAAAATGACAAAAATGACAAAAATGACAAAAATGACAAAAATGACAAAAATGACAAAAATGACAAAAATGACAAAAATGACAAAAATGACAAAAATGACAAAAATGACAAAAATGACAAAAATGACAAAAATGACAAAAATGACAAAAATGACAAAAATGACAAAAATGACAAAAATGACAAAAATGACAAAAATGACAAAAATGACAAAAATGACAAAAATGACAAAAATGACAAAAATGACAAAAATGACAAAAATGACAAAAATGACAAAAATGACAAAAATGACAAAAATGACAAAAATGACAAAAATGACAAAAATGACAAAAATGACAAAAATGACAAAAATGACAAAAATGACAAAAATGACAAAAATGACAAAAATGACAAAAATGACAAAAATGACAAAAATGACAAAAATGACAAAAATGACAAAAATGACAAAAATGACAAAAATGACAAAAATGACAAAAATGACAAAAATGACAAAAATGACAAAAATGACAAAAATGACAAAAATGACAAAAATGACAAAAATGACAAAAATGACAAAAATGACAAAAATGACAAAAATGACAAAAATGACAAAAATGACAAAAATGACAAAAATGACAAAAATGACAAAAATGACAAAAATGACAAAAATGACAAAAATGACAAAAATGACAAAAATGACAAAAATGACAAAAATGACAAAAATGACAAAAATGACAAAAATGACAAAAATGACAAAAATGACAAAAATGACAAAAATGACAAAAATGACAAAAATGACAAAAATGACAAAAATGACAAAAATGACAAAAATGGCAAAAATGACAAAAATGACAAAAATGACAAAAATGACAAAAATGACAAAAATGACAAAAATGACAAAAATGACAAAAATGACAAAAATGACAAAAATGACAAAAATGACAAAAATGACAAAAATGACAAAAATGACAAAAATGACAAAAATGACAAAAATGACAAAAATGACAAAAATGACAAAAATGACAAAAATGACAAAAATGACAAAAATTACAAAAATGACAAAAATGACAAAAATGACAAAAATGACAAAAACGACAAAAATGACAAAAATGACAAAAATGACAAAAATGACAAAAATGACAAAAATGACAAAAATGACAAAAATGACAAAAATGACAAAAATGACAAAAATGACAAAAATGACAAAAATGACAAAAATAAGAAAAATGACAAATATGACAAAAATGACAAAAATGACCGAAATGACAAAAATCACCAAAATCAACAAAATGACAAAAAAGAAAAAAAAAACAAAAACCACAAAAATTGAAAAGTAACAAAAATGTTAAAAATGACAAAAATGACAGAAATTACAAAAAAAAAAACACAAAAGAAACAAAAATGACAAAAAATTCAAAAATTACAAAAATGACAAAAATAACAAAAATCACAAACATCACAGAAATTTCAAACATTACGAAAATGGCAAAAATGACATAAATTACAAAATTTTCAAAAATTATAAAAAAATTACAAAAATTACAAACATCACAAAAATTACAAATTAACTAAAATTTCAAAAATTACAAAAATTACAAAAATTACAAAAATTACAAAAATTACAAAAATTACAAAAATTACAAAAATTACAAAAATTACAAAAATTACAAAAATTACAAAAATTAAAAAAATTACAAAAATTACAAAAATTACAAAAATTACAAAAATTACAAAAATTACAAAATTGACAAAAAAAAACAAAAATTACAAAAATTACAAAAAATAAAAAATTACAAAAATAACAAAAATTAAAAAAATTACAAAAATTAAAAAATTACAAAAATAATAAAAATAACAAAAATTACAAAAATTACAAAAATTACAAAAAAATACAAAAATAACAAAAATGACAAAAATACCAAAAATTACATAAATTAAAAGAATTACAAAAATTACAAAAATTACAAAAATTACAAAAATTACAAAAATTGCAAAAATTACAAAAATTACAAAAATTACAAAAATGACAAAAATTACAAAAATTACAAAAATTACAAAAATTACAAAAATTACAAAAATTACAAAAATTACAGAAATTACAAAAATTACAAAAATTACAAAATTAACAAAAATGACAAAAATTAAAAAAAAATTACAAAAATTACAAAAATAACAAAAATTACAAAAACTACAAAAATTACAAAAATTAAAAAATTACAAAAATTACTAACATAACAAAAATAATAAAAATAACAAAAATAACAAAAATAACGAAAAATTACAAAAATTTCAAAAATTACAAAAATTATAAAAATTACAAAAATTACAAAAATTACAAAAATTACAAAAATTACAAAAATTACAAAAATTACAAAAATGACAAAAATTACAAAAATTACAAAAATTACAAAAATTACAAAAAAAAAAAAACAAAAATTACAAAACAAAAAATGACAAAAATTACAAAAATAACAAAAATTACAAAAATTACAAAAATTACAAAAATTACAAAAATTACAAAAATTACAAAAATTACAAAAATTACAAAAATTACAACATCTGTTTCGTATCTATGGTATCGAAAACAACAAAGTTTTTTCGGTCTGGTTTAAATAGACAAATTCCGTGTGAAAAACGTTTTTGCCGCGTCTAAGTTCACTTCGATATCGGTAAACGGTACGCGTAGTGCTAGATAGAAGTGGAGGTTTCTTATAAAGTGCGTTATTAAAGACAATATCAAAAACAATTCGTTCCGCTCGGCTAGATATTTCAGTGCAAAGTGGTTAGCAAAACACAAGCCAACTAGACAGCAGCTACATGCATCATTGTGTGCAAGTTAAGCTTGCTTGGCCACATCTCTAGCCTTCTAGTTGCGAGCGAAAAAGCTCCATCAACAGCAACGTCTCTTTGTCGCTGGTGAGACATCTGCTGTCAAGTAGTGGAAGCTCTACGTTGTTATTGGATACATAAAACACCACGAGTCTCCATCGAACTACCTGCAGGAGAAAGTTGTGCAAAACGCCACATCCATCCAAATATTGATAAAAATATTTTAACCCGAGCTTGTTTGTACCTTTCGGACGTCTTGGACAAGTCTCGTTGGGAAAAGGGTAAAACGTCCCTACTTTGGTTGTACCTTTAACGCTTGGCCAAAGTAGCATACAAAGGGAAAAGCGTAGTCGTTACCCGTTCAGGCGGAAACGCAAATCCGGTCACCTGGACCTTTAACCCTTGGGTGAACCGAAGATAGAGAAGGTTAAAGGGTAGACGTTACTCACTACGGTGAGAACGCATTTCTCGACTTGGTATTTCTGCGAAGGGTTCTTGATCGACAGTTCTTGAACAGAAGCCTATCACCACGCAGCCACCATGGCTGCACCAGCTACTTCCCCGGGGGTAGCCACAACAGGCGACCCGCCCGATAAAAACGACAGGACCTTGCCGGAGTACTTGGATAGGTCAGGGAATTTTGGAAAGCTTATAATCTTATCCCTATGCCCAGCTGACGAAAAACATCCGTTGCCTAAAAATCCATTCGTCGTCAGCAAATCTTTGGACCAGTCCATTGGAAAGATTGAAGCTGCATACACCGAACAGAATGGGACGAAATACGTTATCAAAACACGCAGTTCGAAGTTAGCAGCAAAACTTACTCAAATGAGCGAACTGATTGACGGTACAAAAATTCGGATCATTCCCCATCCTGTGTTCAATGTGAGCCGTTGTGTAATAAGCTGTAAGGAAGCCTGTGATCTAAAAGAAGAAGAACTTCAAGAAGAACTCGCTTCTCAAGGAGTCCTTAAAGTTCGCCGGATAACGCGAATGGAAAACAAGTCCAGAGTCAATACCCCAACTATCGTACTGACCATCTCTGGAACCGTAATCCCAAAAGAAATACGTGTTGGAATTATTAACTGTCGAACCCGTCTCTTTTATCCATCTCCGTTGGTTTGCTATCGGTGTTGCGCCTACGGACATACTAAGGATAAATGTGACAGTGAACCAACGTGCCGAAACTGTTCCAAGCAACATGAACTGGAAAACGAAGATCCATGTCAAGCAGAACCTTTCTGCAAAAATTGCAAAGGCAGCCATTCGCCAATTTCAAGGAACTGCCCGATATATCGAAAAGAAGAGGAAATTGTCAAGACCAAAGTTGACAGTGGAATTACGTTCGGCGAAGCAAGGAAGGAGTACGCGCGTAAACATGCGGAAAATTCCTACGCCAACGTCTGTGGTGCGCAACAACGTCTTGAAACACTGCGTAGAGACCAAGAAAAAGATATCCAAATTGCCAAATTGACAAAAGAACTTGCTGATCTTAAAAAGAAATCTCCATCGACTGAAAACGACGAAATTACAAGGCTCCGAAAAGAAGTTGAAAATCTCCGTATTATTGCCAAAGAATTTTACATCATGAAAGCCAAACTCAAAACCGCTGAAGAGCATCTTGAAATCTCAGAGAGCGAATCTGAGATAGAAATGGAAACGGAACAGGAACAGGTTGAAAGGTCTTCCACAGCTAGAGCAACCCCCATAACAGTGGACGAGACCCCAACCCTCAAAAAGCAAAAGCTGAGCTCAAAAAACTCCCTACCATTTTCCATGGAATCCGATGATGCATTCGAGAGCCAATCCCAACAAGAATCAACTGTAAAACGGAGAGGTCGACCCCCGAAAAATAAAAATGGCCAGCAAGTCAAAAAGTAATACGATGATAAACGACCCTGCACTCGATCTTGGACACGACCACGGAATTTGGAATATCGATATTGGAACTAACGGCACCAACCAACGCGATCCCCAAGGAAACCCAAATGGAATGACTGAAACTACTAGACAACGGCAAAACATCCAGAACTGGTTGGGGACCGGTGAAAGAATAGTAGCCCCCCCACTTCTGAATACAGGAGAAGACGATCGAGGAAGCGGGAGCGGGAGCGGGGACGCCATCCCTCAACCTGTGTTCCGTCAGCCTACTCATCACTCTGCCAGTTCTGGTATATGTTCTTCACCCAACCTCCCAATTATCTCTTGGAACATCCAAGGGTTAATGCCAAAGAAAGCAGAATTGGATATTTTAATCCAAGAGCATAAACCAAGTGTGATTTGTCTCCAAGAATCAATGTGTAAACCTCAAAACCACCCCCGCATTTCTGGATATAAAATACTCCATCGACCACGATTAACCGGAAGCCGAGCATCAGGAGGAGTAGTCATAGCCGCAAAGGATATGATTGACAGCGAAGAGATAGAGCTCGAAACTGCATTGGAAGCAGCAGCCATAAAATTAGGAGCTCCATTCAATGTGAATGTTCTAAATATTTATCTGCCGCCAAGTGAGAATATCGACCGCACACAAGTAACAGACCTAATCAACCAGATCCAGAAACCCATCCTGCTGGTCGGAGACCTCAACGCCCACCACCCTTTGTGGGGCTCAGACCACGTTAGTACGCGTGGCAGAATGGTAGCTGAATTTATGGAGGAAAACAATCTAGTGATGTTAAATAGTGGAGAACCCACCTATGTCAACCAGCGTCATGGAAGTTTTTCGTGCATAGACCTGGCATTGTGCTCAGAGGAATTAGCCGGACAACTAGAATGGAATGTCCTGCCTGACGTTTACAGTAGTGACCATTTCCCGATCAATATTTTATTCCCTGGAAATGCAGTACAGCAAAATAGCAGAGTGAGGTGGAAAATCGAAGACGCGAACTGGCTGTTATACCAGGAAGTACTTAACTTTGTTAGGGATGAAAACGTATCCTTACAAGCTGAAAAGCTAACCAAAGCCATTTTAGAGGCGGCGGAGATCTCAATCCCTAAGACGAAAGGGGCCCAACGAAAAAAGTGCGTTCCATGGTGGAATTCAGAAATCAACGATCTCATCAAAGCCAGAAGAAAGGCATTGCGGCAGTTAAAAGCCAACAGATCCGACCCAGAACAGCTAAAGGAGGCTTTTCAAAACGCACATCAGTCTGCCAAAGAAGCCATAGTTAAATCCAAAAGGAAAAGCTGGCAAAAGTTTGCAGAGCGATTTTCCTCACAGACCCCTCTAAAGGAAATGTGGGCAAGCTATAGGAAAGTACAAGGAAAAAACCGAAGTACCCAAATAAGCTCCATCTTGTACGATGGAAAAATAGCAACAGAGCTCACGTCCATATGCGAACTACTAGGCGACGCATTTCAGAAAGTGTCCAGCATAGTTAATTATGATGAAGCGTTCCTAAACCACAAACGTCTGGTGGAATCTGAACCGTTGCAAATTTCCGCCGACCCAGGTCCACACAACAGGGTATTCAGCCAATATGAACTAGATGAGGCACTTGAAGGGCTGAAGGGCTCCTCACCAGGGCAGGACAACATTCATTATGCGATGATAACACATCTTCCCCCAGATGGTAAAGCGTTACTGCTGGACACGTATAACAGGCTGTGGGACACATCTGTCTATCCGGAAGAATGGACTAACTCGCTCGTTGTACCCATCTTCAAAGGCAAAGGACAGCGCTCTGACCCTCTGAACTATCGCCCAATCTACCTCAACAGTTGCATGGGAAAAGTGTTTGAGAGGATGATTAACAATCGCCTTATTCACCTGCTGGAAACTCGAGGACTTTTATACGAACATCAATACGCGTTTCGGAAAGGAAGAAGCACCACGGACCACCTCTGCACTCTGGAAGAAATCATTCGCCAAGCCTTTAGCAAAAATCAAATTGCTCAAGTGGCATTCCTAGACATCAGCAAAGCTTACGATACAACGTGGCGTAGGCTTTGTTTGCAGCAGTTAGCCAGCTACGATATTGGCGGAAAAATGCTGAAATTTCTCCAACAAATGCTGTACAAAAGAACATTTCAAGTTTCGCTGAATGGAAAGGTTTCGAGCAGCAAAACTATGGAAACTGGCCTGTGTCAAGGATCGGTTCTAAGCGTGACGCTGTTCCTTATGGCAATAAATACCATTACCAGCCACCTACCATCAAATGTACAATGCTTGATTTACGCCGATGATGTGATTCTAATTGCAACGGGAGAGGATGCTGAAGATACCGAAAATAAGCTACAGGTAGCCTTGAACCAACTGGAACTTTGGAAAACACAAACTGGGTTCAGAATATCGGCGGAAAAAAGCGCAACTGTCATCTTCCGCAGTCCTCGAAAGAAAAAACCGCCAAACCAAGGCAGGCTGGTAATGAACGGGATCACGGTGCCCCGTAGAAATAGCTACAAGTGCTTGGGAGTTACTCTTGACCAACATCTCAAGTACCGAATCCATGCTGAAGAGGTAAAAGCAGCATGCCAACAACGAGTGCTTTTTATCCGCAGTATAGCTGCCAGGACGTGGGGCGGAGACCGGAGCACACTGCTAAATTTGTACCGTGCAACAGTATTAGAAAAATTATTATACTCTGCTCCTATTCTATCGGTTTGGATAGCAAAGTTCTCCAGTCATTAGAAACCGTACACAACGCAGGACTCCGAGCGATAATTGGGGCGTTTATAACAAGCCCAATCGAAAGCCTTCATGCTGAAACTGGGATTCCTAGCTTGAAAATGTTCATTGACCAGCGAACAGTGCTCTACACAGCTCGACGATTAGCTGTCCATCACATGGAGCCTCACATTGGAGCAGTGAGTACCGTAACAGACGATAACATTACTGATAACAGCCTTAGCAGTAATAGCAGCAGCCTTAGTGATGACGCAGATAGTTCTGATGAAAGGTGGGGAGAAAGACCCATGACCGAACCAAACTCCTTTCGGAACAGAGGTCAAAGCACGATGAATGAATTAGAGATACAGTTACCAAGAACAACTGTCTTCAAAATTGCAGTATGTCCCCCATGGCAGCGAATTAGACCACGCATTGACAAAAGTCTTCATAGCAAACTTTCTCAAGGAGCAACACCAAGTGAACTCAGAAACTTGTTTAACGAACTTCGCCACAAAAACTACCGTATCCATAGGGCAATCTATACGGACGGCTCCAAACAAAATTCCAAATGCGGATATGGCATAGTAAGCCAAGGCTTCGTGACACAAAGAAGGCTGAACAATATCTGCAGCATATTCACAGCGGAAAGCGAAGCAATAAAGGAAGCACTTTCGTGGGTAGTTGAACAACAAGTTCCGCAAGCCTACCTCATTTGCACTGATTCAATGAGCGCAGTGACCAACCTGGAAAAGTGCAAGATCAAATCCAAATGGAAAGACTGCGTTCAAATGCTACTCAATCAGATTGCTGATTTGGGAGCCGAAGTGGTTTTTTGTTGGATTCCCAGTCATATAGGAATACCCGGAAACGAAAAAGCAGACACGGAAGCCAAAAAGGCATTGGAGCTACCAGAGGATACAGAACAAAGCGTTGACTTTTCAGAAGTCCGAAAAATCGTTAAACTTCAAATTACGAAGAGATGGCAGCTGCAGTGGCACACGAATTTAAACAACAAATTGCGAGAAGTGAAAAACACCATACTACCTTTCAAAGCAGCGTTTCTAGGCAATCGAAGGGACGACGTGATTTTAGCTCGCCTCCGGATCGGGCATACCCAGCTCACGCATGGGTACCTGTTGGATAAAATAGACCGGCCACTATGCCCCAGATGTAACGAACCCATGACAGTCAAACACATCATCGTCAACTGTGATCAACTAGATGAACACCGAACAAATCATGGCATTCCAGGAAATCTTCGAGAAGCACTTGCCGATGATACGGAAATGGCGCAGAAAGTGATTGAATATCTTAAAACAATTAACCTGTATGAGAAAATATGAATGTACCTTGTAATTGTGAAAATTTGCATGGACCTGAATGATAAAAAAGGTCCTTAATAAAAAAAAAAAAAAAATAAAAATAAAAAAAAAAAAAATTACAAAAATAACAAAAATTACAAAAACTACAAAAATTACAAAAATTACAAAAATAACAAAAATTACAAAAATTAAAAAAAATTACAAAAATACAAAAATAACAAAAATAACTAAAATAACGAAAAATTACAAAAATTTCAAAAATTACAAAAATTATAAAAATTTCAAAAATAACAAAAATAACATTATTACAAAATTGAAATAATTTACAAAAGATACAAAAATTTATAAAGTAAGACTTAGTACTTAAATGAAAAAAATGACATAATTACAAATATGAAAAAATGACAAAGAATGGTGGTGTGCGAAAAAATAGCAGCGCCACTTAATTCTTCGTAAAATGCTTTCATTCCATATAAATTTCATTAGTAACAAAATATTTTAAATGTTATGTGTAACTTAGAATGAAAAGTTTTTTGGAATTGTTTTTTTTTATGGTTATGATTTTTAAAATAGTTTAAGGATAAACAGTTTTTTTCCCTGGCGTTCGAAAATAAACCGATGAATCGTTTTTTATTATTACGCTTTGCGTTATTTTCCCTTGTCTGTTTTCATCGATCAATTCTTTAAATCTTATTTTTTCAAAATCTCACATCAAAATTCAAATTAAGTTCAAAATAATAACGATACCAAAAATAAACAATGAATAAGGAAATTGATTTCTTTCACCATTTTCCTACTCATGAATATCTCACTTACTCAAAAAGTAATAAATGTAAATGATTTAATGATAAAATAACTCATAATTATAAAAACCAATCAGAATGAAAGTTTCGAATCAATGTTATTCCCGGTAAATCATTGATAAATTTTTCAAAAAGATTTTCCTCAATCTAAAACTTAGAAATTTGCTTCAAAAAAAATTTTCAACACCCAGATTTCCAGATTTGGAATGTATAATATTCCAACACAGATTAATAAAAATCAAGATTCGTAAATAAAATATAAGGTTAAAACCTAATTATGATTAAAATTTTTCACGGAAATATTAATAATTGTTATTAATCATATTCATCTTTATTTACATTTCTTTTTTTATTAACATTTACTTTTTTTGGAAGTAGTTATTGGCGTTGAGGACCAAAAATATGAAAAAAGGGTGAGAAATAAGAATAGTTTCACTTATGTTTTTCAACAAAAAACATAAGTGAAACTATTCGATGCTCCTTCGAATTATTTGAAGAGATTACTGCATTTTAGGAGTTTTCTAGAATTCCAAAGGTTTTCAAAGCTTTTAAAATAGGGTTTTAAGAGATGCTCCTCTAGCGTTGAGGAATTGAAATTTGATCTATAATACTTTATCAAACTGCTTGATTTCTTCATTAACAGTCATTAGTATGATGCAAAATGATGATACATAGAGGCTGATTTGAAACCAAAAAAAGGCTACTAATTCAAAAATACTTATGTTTTAAATAGTCAAACACTATTTCTCTAGTTCTTAGTCATAGATGGCACCACTATCTTGTAATTGAACCGAATTCATGCCCATTTTAGAATATCTGAGGTTAATTCAGGAGTTCTGGATGATTTTGATCAAGAAATCAGTACTTGGTAGCGTGTGAATGCCTTGGAAATTCTAAGATCACTTAATCAAAAAATTAGAATTGCATCAAGAGCACTAAAAGTGAGTTTCTTGGATCGATACCGTAAACTGGGGGTACTTTGATCACCGGGGTAACTTTGATCAACATGAAATTTTTGCAGATAATCATCATGAACTAAGCAAAAAGTTAAAATATCTGAAAACTGTTTATTACGTTTGAAAGCCTATAAATTAAGTTACGAATAAGCTAAATTTGGTTTTTATTAGAAGATTTTTGATATTCCTAATAATGTTATTTTAAAAACTTAAAATATCTGGTTTTTATAAGGCTCACAAACAAACACTTCTCCTGATCAAATTCAAGCATTTAGGAGCAAATGGGTTGTTAAATGTGAAAGTTCAACTTTTTTCTTTGTTCAGGTTTAGTTTAAGTGTTATTTTTAAGGTCATTTGGTGATAATGTTTTTATATTGAAAAAAAAAAACGGTGTATTTCCATGAGGAACCCCGTATAGTAAAAATGGTTAAAACCCTATCAAATGGTTCAATTTGAAGAAAAAAAAATACATGGTAACAGTTCGAGGATCTAGGGAATTGCGTAAAGGAAAAAAGTTATTTGATTTTTAGGCCAAAAAAAATTGAGAAATGTTTTAATTTTTACCCCTAGATGTATGCTGCAACATGGTCCATCTTTTGACTATAAATGTTTTTGAAAAAAAAACGTTGAAAAACTGGGTATAGTCCTAACAGAAATTACTGTTATTAATGTTTATGCTTTGTGTGCTTATTGGCACCATAACAAAATTTTTTGAAGATGTTGCGGTACTTAAAAACCACAGTGATCAAAGTCACCCCGAAACTCGAAATCTGGTTTTGTAACAAACATTCAATTATTACCACCAATGTCTTTTGAATTTACTACAATCAATGATCATGTTTGATACTCCTCACCTCAGTAAGGGTTTTAAAATTTTTTGATATTACGAAAAAGCAACCCCTACCAAAATATTCAAAAATGAATAAAAAAAGTGATCAAAGTTCCCCCAGTTTACGGTAATCAGAATAATTGTACTTTTTTATGGAGCTTGACGGACAAGATGGCTAGCAGTAGTATAGGTATGATTTTCAATTGAATCGAAAGTTGAAATGAGCAGGAATTTTGGCGGTTGTGCATTCTTGTGCTGGTGATTTTTTTTGTGTAAATCCGGTAAAGCTTTCTGCAGCGTGAACTCCAACAAAACTGTGTTGGAAAACTACTTTGAAATGATGAATATGGGCCTAAATAAACCTGCAAAATAAATATTGAGACTTAATTTGGTTTTAACTGCAAGACAGTGCTGTCATCTACGACTTAAAACTGGAAAAAAGTGCGGTTTACTGAAAAAAAATCTAAGTTTTCAAATTCCAACCTATTTTTTCCTGAATCAAAAAAAAACCCAGAATGTTTGTTTCAACATTTCACGTCATTTTATTGAAGAAAGCAAGTAGACTGGTAATGAATAACAGCTCAAATATCAAATTCCTAAGTTTTACAAGAGAATCTCTTTGAACCCCATTTTTTAAATCTGTGAAAATCTTTGAAATTCTAGAAAACTTCTTAAAATGCAGTTTTCTATCGAAATAATTTGCAGAAGCATTATTATTCACTATAACACATCAAATTTTTGAAATTAACTTGTTTTTGTTGAAAAACACAAGTGGAACTCTTCTTATTACGTACCCTATTTTTCATATTTTTAGTCCTCAACGCCAATTGCTACGTCCAAAAAAAGAAAACTTGTGCTTGATTTATCCGTTAAACAATTCCAAACCAACTGTAGAAGAAAGTTTTGGTGATTTTTAACAATTCATATTTAAATATGCAAAACACACAGTAATACTATTCTTATTTTGGTCACGGTATTCAAAATTTTATTATTGAATTTAATTTGATAAGAAAAGGAATTTAATGTTATTTCAAAAGTGCCAGTGATCAAAGTCAGTGATAAGCCTTTTTTCGAAACAAAAGTTCTTCCAGTTATCAAAATAACAGACCAAAAAAGTCATTTTTTGAGGTTCTTAAAATTTACTTTATAAATCATTTTCAATTAAACTGACAAAATCAACAAGAAAAAAATAAAAATAAGGAACTCCAAGTTTTGTTGTAAATATCGGAAGCATAAAGCAAATACACATTTTGTTAGCATTGCGCATTTAAACTAAGCTTTAAAGTTGCTACTTCGAATCATTTTTCGAACTTTTCAAAGATTTATTTGAAAATCATTATCATTTCAAAAACATGTCACCACATGAAAAGGTACTGACAACTGTCATCTGAAATCGTCACCCAAATGTGACGATTCTCACCCACAAAGTTCATCCTATGTGACGTTCCTCACCAAAACCGACTACTGGAATAGAGTGACTTGGGTGACTCGACTATCATCATACCACGCGAGGCGCAGAATAAGGGCCAAAGTTTTCAATCAAAGGTTTAAAGTTTTAATTTTCAAGCTTCGAAGATTTTGTCACTTTCAATTGCAACATTGGTTCCTGGAAAGAACACTATTAGAAATTATGTTTTTTCTTATTATAAATTTTGATTAAAAGCATTCAATTTTCAGAACACAAAAATTAGAAATTGAAAAATAAAGACATATTTTAAAAAAATATGTCTTCAAATTTCAAATTAAATTTATTAGGAAATATAAAAAAGTTCTTTAAATTTGGTTAATTTATTTAAAATTAAAAAAAAAAAATATAAAGATAAAAAGTAAAAGTTGAATAAGGTAAAGTAAACCAATGTAAAACTTTATAATCTTTATCGCAGAATTCAATGTTTTTGGTTTAAAGTCTTGTAAAAAAAGTGCGAAAATTTCTTAAATAACTCTTTTTAAAGATATTTCAATAACACCAAAATTGGATATTTACATTCAAGACCCAGACCCAGGCCCAAATACGACAAAAAGCCTTTTTAATTCATTGTAAGTCGGAAGAAGCAAATTTGTTTAGCTTTGTGTAATTTTTCAAAAAGAAAAAATAATTGTGAATTTGAGCATTTAAAAGAACGAGAAAAAAAAATTATAATTAAAACTTAATGGTTTTTTTGGAGAATATCTCCAGCGTAAGATTTTTAATCAATTTTTTTTAGTAATAATATAGAGGACATAACTTAAGGTTTTTTTTGTTTATTCTGTTGACAATCGTGAGTGGTAAACGCCTGTAATATGGCTACCGACTTGTTGATGTCTAAAATAAGTATTCGATGAATAAATATTGAAGATAAAATGGTTGGTTTTAATCTCTGAACTTGTTGAGTTACACTTCTTAACAAAAAAACGCATTCTAAAGCCGATATAGGGTTTTTGTATGTCAAATTTACAGTTTCAATACAAAATGTTGGGCTTGTGATATAGCTCAGTTGGCAAGTCTGTTGTCTCCTGAGCCGATGTCCGTGAGTTCGAGCCCAAGAGTAAAATTCGAACACAGTTGTACCGGAAAAGTTTTTCAATAACGATATGCCAACTTTATCGTAGATAAAGTCGCGAATGCCATAAAGATGGTAAAACGACTATAATCGAAACAAAACAAAAAAAAAATTCAAAATGTTGAGCGACTCTTGACTTGAGTTAAATCAAAATTTACAACTAAAAATAAGTTTCAATTCGTGAACGTCAAATAGTGTCGTAAAATGAAATATCTCAAGCCTAAATAGAGTTATTTAATACTAAAGCCAAATTTCTGACAAGCTTGCTTACACTTATTTTCAACCAAATTTTAAAATCAAGTAATTTCCCGTTACTCAGGTGAACATTTTACTTTGAAAAAATCTCCAAGGGTGGGGGGGTTATTAAACCCCCCCTCCCTTTCGCATGATCTTGTATAGTATACGCCTTGCATTGGAGATTTGTCGAACTAATTAATCTAAAAAATGCATGTAATCACATATTTAGACAGAAACTGAGGTGGATATCCAATAGATATATGTACATATATTCATTCATTGAAAACCGAAACTTTGAGCGATCCAAAACTCCCGTAAATCAAGTCCAATTTTGCTGAAATTTTGCATTGTTCTGCAACATTATGTATATGGTCAATTTTCAAAATCCAACATGACCCATTTGACTGCCTGCCAATACATTAATATGAAATGTATCGGTTGTATAGTCGATCGACATATACGGACTGTTATTCAAAAATATATGTTTTGGAGAGCTTCCATAAAGTAACAAACTTTCAAAATATTTCAAGCAAGCGATAGGATCTTTACCAACTTTATCAGGTTTTAAGCAAACGTCATCCGTGTCATTTGACTATTATTGTGAATAGTCTTACCAAAACACATAGAGGTTACGTTATATCTTTCAAATTATTTCACTCTTTTTTCTTATTCAATTAATCCCTTCTTGTTAATTTTTACCTTCCATTCGTCCCAGAGATTATGTCAGCGAACACAGTGAACACTTAAACGCAGGGCCAGATGACACTCCGGCCTCGTAATGAGACTCATTTTCTCCACACCCGGATGCAATTCTTTGCGTGACGGGTTTGTTTGGAAGAAAATGGCTCAATTTAAAAATTGCAACAACGCGAACGAACGCATCAGCCAGCCGCTGCGTGTAATTTTTCCTCATTCACATTTTTTGCCCGCTCTCGATTTCCTCGTTCAAAATTTGCAACACATTTAGACTGCGACTAGAAATTGAAACTTGGGCAGTGCCGTTGTGGTACATCGAAACATCCACTTTTTGGGTACTCTGCCGTGGTTTGGCGAGGAGCTGAACCCATTATTTGACCAAGAACAATTGTGCAAACATGGACTCGGTTATTTTGGTTAAATACTTTACAATCGAGATCAACAGAGGGTAACCAAAACATAACATTTTGTGTTAAGGTTGTATGTTTGTTTTTGTTGCTTAAATATACTACAAGCTTTTTGTTTTCAACAAAATAAGGCTTAAGTCAAGAAATAACTCACAAACTGCATTTTTTACTTAAAAAATATCGAAGATGATTTTGACCAAGTTATTATCTGCTCTCCTGGCGTTTCGCGACCAATTCAGCCGTAATCAACTCGTTATTTGTGACCTCATTGGAAGTGCGCGGGTTATGGATCGTTTCCCCAATTTTCGGAGGCAGTTATCGAATCAACGAATGAACGGGGGCTGTGACACACTTAGCTTTGATTGAAGTGTATTCGATTTTTTTTTCGGTTCCCAGGAAGCGCTGTTTGATGCTGTTGTGAAACTGCCCAATAGATCATGACGGTGGCATCTTCAATGATCTATTGAATTCCAATGCCCCAAAAGCGAAAATTATTTACAGCTTTTTACAGAAGGCGATGGTTGCTGAACCTGTGATTTCATTTGAACCTTAGTGTTCCGATGTGCAAGGATTCAGTACGCCAAGGGGGATCCAGTGTTTGGGATAATTGGTCTTGAAGATACACTAAAAAAAATCCCACAAGGCTCCTTCCAGGGACACTGGTTTGGTCATTTCCATGAAAAATCCCCAAAAAATGTTAATTTTTTTTGCTATATTCTTCTGCTGACTCTTCTCGAGCAATTGGTGGCAGTGAAGTGGCAGTGAAGTGGCTCAGTTGTCGAAATTTAGGCGTTGGTGAAAAAAATCCCTTGTGAAGAGTTTTAGTACCCAAGAAACCAAAAGTCACACAAAGAATGCTTTGAAAGTCACATATTGGCTGACAAAGAGAATCAACTGTCTTTTTTGATACGATATATTCAGGAAATATAGGAAAGATGCAATCGAGCAGAGCAAATTGATGCCTTTTGTGATATTGAGAGAGCGAGAGAAAATTTCTGTTAACTTTACGATTTGAAAACTGAATTAAAAGGCCGCTGAAAGTTGAATATAAGTTCATTTATATTTGTTTTGAAACTTAACAATAAGAACTTAAATTTTGAGCAGTATACAACGCACTTCAGATCAGAATTGGGGCTGACTTACCTTTTTGTAACTGTTTTATGGGAGTTTTTGCTATTCTTGTATTTTTTTGGTTCAACTTGGTAACCAAGAATTAAAAAAAAAATATTTTTTTTAGTTGATTCGATTTGATATTGTATACGAAAGTTGTGGTTATTTGCATAAAGTACGGGAACTTTTTGTTACCGTCAACTGGGGCATCTTGCAACACTTTTCAACTTCAAAGGCTTCTAAAAACTTTATGTCCACAGATCATCATACCATCATCAAAAGTTTTAAATTAAATTGAACTTCAAATTTACGTAGTCAGAAAATTTATTTGTTTCACCAGTTTTTATTAAATGTTCAAAATCATACGATTTTCACCCTTCTAAGAAAAAGGGGTATGCTGCAGAAAACTTTGTTTTTAATGAAGAATAAAATGAAAACGTTTGAAAATTTATAGTTTTTGATATATTTTAGTGTTAGAAGTAAAACAGCACAGTTTACATTCGTTTAGTTTTTTTTTCCACTGAATTGAACATTTTTTCTGTCTAAAATGTTTTTAAGGAAAAAGCAGAAATTCAATCTGGGAAAATTTACCGGAAAAAAAACAATTACGTATATTTTTGACAAAACAAACTTGTTTTTGGAAAATTGCTGATTTTTGAATCCTTCTGTAAAAAAATACTGTATTCAATATTTTTTAAATTCGCATAATTTTTTTAATGTTTTCTTTGATAACAACCGGCTCCGTTGTGTTTCCTTTTTCATATCCAAATAATACACAATTGTAATGCATGAATAATAGTTTTGCCTTTTCAAGAAAAAATGCAAAACACTATATTGTAGATGGGGGGTTTCTGCAAAAGTTAAACTGCAAGGCAAATCCCGCAACTTAAAATGAAGATTCAGTTTACAATAAAAAAAACCAAAATAATGAAGCAAAGATACAATTTAGCTAAAAATCAAAACTTCTAATGTTCTTAATCTTCCATCTGTATTGGAGTCAATATGAAGTAAATTGTTTTTCTGTGATACGATATGCTAAATAAGAATGATTTATGCAAGATAATTTAATTTTCCAACCTCCCTTGAAATGCAAAGCTTTGCAAACTCCTTGATTTTTTCAAAAGGCTACCAAATCATTTCAGCAAAAAAAAAAAGGGTTAATCAGGCGGTCGAATTACTGTTTTGGTTGTAAAACCAAAACTTCCAAACTAATTATCATCATCATATCATATTGAAATCGGCCCAATATATGCTTCCAATTGAAAAATTGGTTACAATTTTTGTGTTCTTTGAATATTTCCCTCAAAGTCAAAGTGTCGTCGTGTTGAATGGCGTTTTTCGACATCGATTATTAATTTAGTTAAGTTTGAAATGACTCCGGGTGTAAAAATAGAAAATAAACGGTCAAATGTTAAATTGGTTTCATTAAACCACCGACCAGGCACCCAGGCAGCAGAACCTATAAAAGTTGTGAAAAAACCTCATTTTTCATTTTTGGGAAAAAAAAACTTTGATATTTATATTTTTGGAAGCAAAATTGATAGCCGAGCTCAAATCTAACAAAGATTCGATTTTTGAGCAGCTTACTTAGTAGGGGAAGTTAGGTTAAATTTTTTTTTTGAAAAATGAGGATTTCATAAGAGAGATTTTTAATGCTTTGCAGAGAAAAATCTGTTCAAAATAAATGCAACTGAATACCCTTTTTTTAGAAATTTCATCTATTTTTAAGATTTTAATTTTTCAAAATATATTGTCTTAGTTATAGCAATAATAGTTTGACAAAAAAATCAACAGATTTTCACCGATTTCAAACATCTTAAAGTATAGTTTTTTTTTTATCAAAATTTCGTGTCGATTTACATGTTTAAATAAAGAACTTAGTTTCAACTTTTTGAAAAAAAAAAACAAAAATTAGTTTTTAATACGTGCTAGTGAAGTTGTTATTAATTTTTTTGTGAGGCATGTTTTTTGTGTTATCATGAAACCAAACATTTTTCCTCAGTAACTAGTTCTTGGAATGTAAGCCTTCTGTTTAATGTGGGATCTTTTAAAAAATAACAATTTGCTTAAATTGGCAATACCAATAATTTTATTTCTTTAATTACTCAAAAAATTAATTTCCTTTTTCAACTGATTTCTTTTTATGCATAAATATAAGATATTATTGTTCAGCTAATGTGATCATTTAATTTTTTTTTATCTATTTAAACTATTCCAGTGAAAGAACAATACCATTATACATTACATTAAATTGCAAACAGGTTTTAAGACAGCCGTATAATTCATCAGTACCGCTCTTTAAGTATTATTTTAAAATTATATTTCGAACTCGATGGAATCGAGGTAAACTTTTTGAAATGCTCAGCAAGCAGAAGAGTTATCCATGATAAGCAAGCAGAAAAGTTAGAAGATTCAAGAAGAAGTTCGAGTAGTGTTTTTCTTTCTAATGAAAATAGCACCCCCCCCCCCCCCCATCCAAACCACTCCCCCGTTCCTTCGGCCATGCTGGCACTGCAGTGTCGAATTTCTGTTTGCCTTACCTAAACTGAGAATAATTTTAAATTGAAATCAGGGATGCCAAGTGGATTTGTCAAAAATCAGGACACCATAAAAAAAAATTAGGAGGACAATACTGAATTTGCTTAAATTGCATAAATAAAGACTATACCGTCAATTGGGGCAACATGCAACACTTCAATGGTTTCTAAAATCTTAATGCTTACAGATAATCATACCTCTTGTACACAAAAGTTTTAAGTTTGGGGGGACACCAAAGTGACTTAGTCAGAAAAATAATTGGTTTAACCAATTATTTTTAAATTTACAATAACATGGGATTTTTACACTACTGAGAAAAAGGGGTAAGTTGCAACAAACTCTGTAATTAATGAAAAATCAAATGAAAATGTTTGAAATTTTTAGTTTTTGATACATTTGTGATGTCATTATGCAAAAAGCAGCAATTGCAGTAGTTTTTGGTTTTGTTCGAATTAAATTTTTCATTTTTTCTGTCAAAAATGTTTTCAAAAAAAGAGTGTTATCTGCTGCATACATTTAGGGGTAAAAAATACTACAAAATATTCTCCTATCTTAAATCATGTAAATAAATTTTAGGATGGATGAAATTTTATATTAACAAACGCATAATGTAAAACAATCATATCCCAGCATATGGAAACGCGATTTATGAGATTTAATTCTGATTTGCATTTTGTTGCATTTTGCCCCAAGCAGCTAACTGAATTATAAAAATATTTATTTAAAAAAAATTGGAGATTGTCCGAAAAATATTTATACACCAACAGGGTTGGTATAGGATAATGAAAGCAATATAAAGTTTGTAGGCGATATCATTAAGCCAATCCGTTATACTAGGTAAAGTTTTTTACGGCATCGAAAAATGCAATAATTTGTACATTTTTTGCTCGATTATTTAATTTTTTTAATAAGAATCAAAAACTTTAGGAAACTCTTCCACGATGTTAAAACTATGTCATCATCAATTTGTTATTCTTTAATGATAACTTCATTACAATATATTGAAATAAAAATTGAATGATTGTTGTGGTATACAAATGTTGCATCTAACCCTGCTTTTGCATGATGCCCCGTCTGACGATATACAGGTATTGTGGACGTCTCAATTTATGCAACTTAGGCAAGCAGACACCATTGAAATATCATATAAATCGAAGATTATAATCTTTTATAAGAGTTGAACTTTTTTATAACGGATTTGTTAGATATCTTGATAATTTGACTTTTATTAATACATTTTTCAATTTAAAAATCAGGACAATTCAGGAATCAGGACGGTCTCTCGATAATCAGGACAAATCCTGAAAAATTAGGACAACTGGCACCTCTGCTTGATATATAAGTGATCTCTGGAGTGAATTTGCGCCATGTGAATTTAAAGTAACATTCAAGTAAAATTTTTTAAAGTGAGCACTTGAGTTAGTTGAAAGTGATCAAGCATGTGGATTGTAAATGTATGCTCAGGTCATTAAATTTTGTCTGTTAAAGCGATTTTTCTGTGATATTTTTTGTAATCGATCAGAAAATAATGGTTTTTTTTAAAGGTTGTATTCTTTAAATTTTTTTTTTTACAATTTTTTATCAAATTAATCTGTTGTTTAGGTAACTGCATCCTCCTCCTTCACAGTAAACGAAAATTACCGAGTTCGGTAATTTTTTTACCGAAGACCTAACATGTGTAAATCGTTAAACTGTTCGGTAATTTTTTCGATGAAAAATAAACGAACATCGGTAAATGTAGAATCTTGATTATTTTCGAGCCACTTTAAAGCGTTTTAAATGGAATTTCTGCTGGAAAAATCTGACAATAATGAAGCAAAACCATCATGAGATTGAACTTAAAGTATAATTGGTTGGTAGAGATATTGGTTGCAAAGGGTATCTACATACAAATTCACTCTTTTTGGGCTTTTTAAACAGCGAAAATCAAAGTTTTCGTTTTGAAAATCTTTGTTTCCATCGACATGAGCAGAATTTTGCCAATCATTTAATTTTTAACAAAACAAACTGTAAATACACACTTTAAAATGCTAGGGACCTTGCAACGAGAAAACATGTTATAGGAATCATACGCTAGAATTTGTTTAAAATAGGGTTTTTCATAAATTTTGTCGTCCATCAGAAATTATCTGTCTCATTGCCTAAGAAAAAAAATAACTTTTCAACGATCTACACTTGGTTTTTCGCTTATTTAAAGTTAAAAATGCTGGTTTGAAACTTGACTTCCTTGATGGCCCTTGACCGTAGTTGCCGATCCTGTGCTTCACTCCAATGCTTGTTTTGAACTTTGTAGACATTTTTGTCAGTGATTGCGTACTTTTCCACCACACATACACAGTAACTCTTTTTTTCACGACCATTTAAATCACCGCTGGATGTAATTTTTCGGGGTTTCTTTTGTTGATTTTGTTCGGTGATGTTTTTAACAAAACTAGCGAATTTTTGTTAAAAACATCACCGAACAAAATCAACAAAAGAAACCCCGAAAAAAACAGTAACTCTTTGAATAATTGAGCTATCAATGTGAAAATGACGGATTTTTAACGAAACTTTTCACGAAACTTTAACGAAATTTTCTTTTTTCTTTTTCTTTAAAATCGTAAATACCCCAAAACGCGTTAATTTTAAATTTTGGAAAAAAAAAGTCTGATAGTGTTTTCACAGGAAGCAAAATGCTGTGAAAATTTTGAATGTCCGATTCCTAGTAAATGAGCTATTAGCAAAAGAAAGTGTCCATTTTCTTAAAGAACTAAGTTTTATTTGTTTTGTCAAACAGTTTCGACGCAAATAAACGTACCAATTTCGAGAAACAATATTTGTCGGGAAAGCTTCACTGTAACCTTATTGGTATAAGAATCTAATACAAAAAAAAAACAAAAAATGGAAAGATATCACCAATGAAAGATAAATAATACTAGTTTACAACAAATATTGCAATTCTCACCACGTTTGATTGATGATTTCTCATGAATTTTTTTTCATTTTCCTATCTCCAGCTCTTGTTTCGTTTTTGGAGAATTGCTGCAAGTTCCGAGTGCCATTGTCAACAAGCTCTGAAGAAACATCGTTGCTTTAAATTCAAAAATTACTCTAACATGTTCCGTTGAGTTCAATCTAAACCAGAATGAAAACAAAGATTCCCAGTCAAGTTGGCCGAAGTTAGAATTTCAAATGCCAGTCACCTAAAATTCAAGTGATGAATGAGTTGATATTGGATCTTGCACTTCAATATTAAGTGAGAGACAAGTGAAATGTACATGAACCACTTGAAATGAAGAAATTCATCTGTCCTTTACATTTATTTAGACAAAAAACTGACATAAATTTAACACGATTAGTTCCGAAGAACAATCGAATCATCAAAAATTAATAAAAAATTATTGATTATTGGCTCGTTGGGTGAATCCTACCATTTGGTTGTTCTATTTTCAACATGTAATTATTAGGTTATTACAGAAAAATATGTTTCTTCATAATTCTAAAACTTAGTCAACTTGAAGTAATATCACAAAAAAAAACAGCCAACACACTAGTAAGTAGGTATATAAAAATGCACCTGCATTTTCCTCATAATCAGATATGCTCACCAGGAAAAACTTTCCCCGGGGCACACAGAGTTAATGCTGCCGCGCCAGTTTTGCCCAACAAGCTTATACACTTAATCCAAGTGCATCAAACTTGCATTTCGCACATATAAAACCCGAACACCGAACGAAGGGGACAAACATACACACAAAGACACACATACAAACATCAACCCACAATCTCCTCACAATTTACCGGTTACATCATCGCGTGTCACCATCTTGGAGCCCAGAAAAGTGATCAACTTTTACCGGGCCGGAAAGACAGGTTTGCCATCCAGTTAAGTACTCCACCATAGCATAATATCGTCGTGAACTTACTTATACGAGCTTTGGCGTTCCAGTCTTCGTTGTTGTTGTTGTTGTTGACGTCGATCGACCACCAAAAGCATCAGCTTAGCTTAAAAGGAGCAGAGATAAATCTCTTTCCACCGTTTGGCGTCCGAGACTGGGTTCGAAGTTTGTTTCCCAAATGCCCTGGACAGTAGCCCAGCTAAGGCCATGTCATGTCGCTGTTTCTCTTCTTCCTTGTTAGCGGATTTTGGTTCCGAATCGGACGTCGAGCAGCATCGACAGCAACAGCACCTATTTGCTTAACCAAATTCCAGACTAAATCCAGTCCCCGGATTTCAGTGAAGTGGTTCCCGGCGCTTGTCGACCATTGACCGGTTTGGTTTGCTAATACTCCATTGGCAGTGAGCCACATCGAGAGCTAGTAGGAGATGTCTGCATAAGCTATAGTCAAATTTAAATTAAAAATCATAAACACATTGAAACCAAAATTCACCTTAATTAACAAAATCTAGGTAAAGCAATTTAAAATGAGAATAGAAAAAGTAACGTAGTTTAAATTGAACAAAAATAACGTTATTCAATATTTGTCTTTCATGCTGTAACAAGTGAAGTTCCCAGATAAATCAGCAAAACAAATATCAAAAAATATTTTTTTTTTTGAAAAAAGAAAAAAAACATCTTAGGTATTTTTATATGAGACATTGAAGAAATCTGCTTTTCTCTCTTGATTTTTGTGGACTGGACATTTACACCACCTGAATTGGAAAAATGGCTCAAGTTCAAGTTGGATAGATGATTTTTATTAAATACGTTATTTTTATATCACTGATTATTCTTCTAAATATTTGAAAAAATGGTTTTATAAATCTGTAATGAGACTAAAATTTAGTTGAAGGAAAATTCAACGAGCCTATAAACCGATTTAATATTGTATCTTTAGAGGTTGTCACAAATCCAGTCATAAAACCTTCTAAGGAGGAGTCAGGTTTGCTCAAATAAAGACAAACTTCATTTCAAGCTTGTTACAGCCCGTGGTGTAGAGGATAGCCTTCCAGTCTTCTAAGCCCACGGTTTTGAGATCAAATCCCGATCACGGCATAACATAGTACGCGTTCTGTGGGTTGGTGGTTTGTAAGATGCTAGCCATCATATCTTCGAAAGTTGTACGCGTAGAGTTAATTAAAAAATGATCTCTTCGAGGAAACATCAAGTTTCATTGAGATCTTGTATGTGTCTGTGTGCGTTTGTGCTCGAATAGAAGTTTGAAAAATAATTTAGATGTATAATTTTATCATAAAAATAATTAATTAATTAGAAACATTTTCTGAGCTTATGATGGAAATCCACCTAAGGACCCTGAATTGAAGTTAAAGTAAGTTTTTTGAAGGGAAATTTGTTTGAAAAACTTTCAATCACTGTAAGTTGCGGCAAACCCGAAGCAATCGACCATGCTCGCTCGGCTTAAATCCCGAGTCGATGGTGATGGTGATAGAGAAACAAGAGAGATCAAAAGTGGGAAAGATCACATGCGAGATATACATGGTGTTTCGATAGATGGTCCAGCAGTTGATCGGTGGAACTCGACATGTACGCTCATGTCGGTCGATTCCATCACGTTCACCGTGGTGAAATTGGCTAACGTACCTTTGTACTGAAGCGGAGATTGCGGGTCCAAGTCCTGTCGGTGAACCGTTGTATCTTTTTCGAAATATTCATGATATTTACTGATTTTGTTCTTTCTTTCATTGATACCTCATGTTTCTCTAATTCATCTTCAAAACTTTGATTATTTTGAGGTACCGTAAAACGGGGTAACATTGATCACCGGGGTAGCTTTGATCAACATGGAATTGTACCAAATAATCACCAATAACTAAGTCTATAGTTTGAATTTTTGAAAACTGTTTTCTACGTTTGAAAGCCTATTAATTGAGTAATAAAAAGGCAAATTTTTAATTGTATTTGAAATTTGTTTTCTGTTAGTAAGATTGTTATTTCAAAATCTTAAAATATCTATTTTTTCCAAGGTTCGCAAAAAACAGCTTCCCTGATGATGCCAAAAAGCATTTAGAAGCAAACAGGTTGTTGAATTTGGAAGAACAACTTTTTTTCTTTGGATAAGTATAGTTATAGTGTTATTTTTATAGTCATTCAATGATAACTTTTTCAAATTTAAAAATAAAGGACGTTTTCCAAGAGTAAGTCCGTATTGGAAAAATGGATAGGAACTCTATCAAATGGTTAACTTTGAAGAAAAAATGAAAATGGTAGTAGTGGGTGGGCCTAGGGGAACGTGTGAAGGTAAAATTTTATTCGTATTTTGTAGCTCAAACTATTTAGCAATTGTTATAACTTTTGCCCCTAAATGTATGCAGCATCATTGTTCTTTTTTCGATTATAATTGTTTTGAAAAGAAAACATTAAAAACTAGGTAAAATTGATGAACAAGCATTTGTAAATATTATGATGGTGTTTTGTATCCTTTATGATCAAGAAAACTCGATAAAACCGTCAAAATAGAGACTGATCAATGTCACCTCAAAACATCAAATTTTGAACAAAGACTAAATCGATTTTTTAATCAAATTTAAAGAAATCTAATAAATTTCTGCAACCATGTTTTACGTTTATAGGAGCCCAGTACTGGTTTTAAAATTATTAAACATGCCACATTCCCCTTAACAGAAAAAATAATCGAAAAATATTGAAAAAAGTGATCAATCTTACCCCGGATTACGGTACAAAGATATACCAAAACGAATTCATAACATTAGTATTGACTTCAATCACTATTCGAGTACTCAAACCATCATCATATAAAAACATTTTTGAGGTTTTGATCTCAGTGATAAAAATTTATGAGCAGCCAAAACAGAACGCTTTTTAACCTTCCAAAGCCGTTCGCTAAAAATCCGTTTCGGGGAAATTTGAACTGTAGTTTGATTTCGTACTCCTGGCTGCAAATGTTAACCGATTTTGATGATATTATATTCCTTGTCTAGGTAATTTATTCTTATTACTCAACATTTCAAGATAAAGTTGATAAGTATTACCAGATTATCAGAAACTGGTCCAGAAAGTAAAAAGTCCGAAAAATCAATTTTATTTTTAAAATACTCATAACTTCTGACAGCTTTTCTGTATTTAACTGTTTTAGTAATGTTTGAAATTGTCAAGAATCCATCTATCCGACAATGTATAGATATGTTGGGGTCCAATGAAAGTGTTGACCGCTATGACTAATCTTCCGGTAGAAAAAAACCTTACTTTAAAAAAACGACATCCAATTTTGGCTTTGCTTAGCTGTATTTCATTTCCCAATGAACCGATTTTCAAAACTCAAATTTTAATTTTTTGGCGTTGATTTGATCATTATTTTCATAGAACATACTTGGTCTGTCAAAATTACCAGTTCATCAGTATATTGGAATGAAGATAAAGATGTTTGAAATGTGCGCTTCGGGTCATATTGACCCGAACGGCTTTGGAGGGTTAAAAACGTCTCGCTGAATGTTGGTAACCATTTCAGAACTCCAAAGTATTCTCTGCTGGTTTTGAATTTTTGCAAAAATGCTTTTTGATTATGAAAATCATAAAACTAAGAAAATTAATTTTCTATAAATTTTTGTGTCGAGACGCGCAACTTCATTAAAAAAATATGAAGTCCTGGAGCAAATTAAGTATTTGGCCAATTTTTTTTCGTATTATTTTTTCAAAAACATTTTGCATTTAACATAATTTAAAAAAATTAAAAATAGCACTGATGTGGTCTTTCAGATAAGTTGGTGCGAGTATGGTAACCCAGGCATACTGGGTTTGATTCCCATTATCGGCAAGAAAACATTTGGATTCAAATCCCATAAGTTGCCGACAGGTAAGATGTGTTCCATTATAAATACAGTACCGTTCGTTGTATAGAAATTGGAAGCACGCACTGTCACTTTGATTTTGAACTTCTATAACTTTTTACTCTGATGATATTTTTTGATCAAATTTTTTGAGTTATATAGATCAACAATCACACTATTATATCACAAAACTTTAGCTTTCTGGAGTTCGTGTGGCCTGAGAAACAGTAATTCTACGAAAATCGGACTTTTTGGACTTTTCTCATTCAAACTGCAATATCTCTGAAACTACGCTACATTTTTTATTGAAATTATGGAGTGAATGGTTTGTGTTGATATATAGGTTTATTTTGGAAGAACGAGTCAATCAGGTGGGATAGTTTACTTACAAGTATTCCGGCTTCCGTGTATATACCTGGCCAGCTTGCAACTGATTGAACATTCTTATTATATAGTCAGTTATATGAGGAAACACATCTTACCTGTCGGCCACTTTTAGAATTCGATCCCAAAAGTTTTCTTGTCGATACCGGGAATCGAACCCAGTACGCCTGGCATACCAAGACCAGACTCGCGCCAGCCTATCCGCTAGACCACATCGGTGCTTCTTTAATTCAAATATCAAGTTTTTTACTAAATAAAGATTTTTATCGTCGCAATTTTATCGTTTAAACACGGTTATTTTAAAAAATCTCTAAAAAACAATATAAAATTGCGCTTTTTGAACACTTAATTCGAGAAAAAACAAGCAATCATAAACATGAAATCCTCGTCGAATGTTTGTGAATCCTGGGCATTGTAAAAATGCGAATTTTTTATTATTGATACAACCATGCGGCATGATATCATTATCTTGATGCACATTAGAATTCTCACAGGCTGAATCACAGGAAGGCTGAGAAAAGTATTGATTTTATTGAAAATTTATTTATTCAAAAACTAAACATATCATTTTCACATTGCAATACGCCGGATTGAATCACACTTGGATGATTATTCAATATATTCTTTAAAAAAAAATTTAAAAAATCAATTGATGAGCAGATTAAAATTAATTATAGTTCAACTTACGCTTTAATCGCTGAACCCTGTTTGTTTTCCCTGATCGTTTTGAGATGATTTGGTAATCTTCTTGAGGCCAACGATCTGGAAAGTGGGCAGTGATAACCGAATTGCAGAAAACGGCTTTTTCTGAAACAAATGAAAAAACCAAGGAACTGGTCAGTTTGCTTTTTCGATAAGCAATAGGTCAATAAAAAAAAAAACAGTTTTACTCACCTAAAAAACATTTGCCAACTCGAAATCTGCACTGCCCAAACCATTGAGGAAGGTTCCCACGGGATGGGCAACTCGAGCTGAAATTGTTCTTTTCATCAAAGTACCGTGAATGTATGCTCAATTTCGAAAAACCTATGTGGATGCTTATCCTGATCATTTTCGACAACACAAATGATGGTGTGTCTAAATTACCATGTGCATAGTAATTTTAAGAACACAAATCGTGCAATATCAAAATATCATGCGCATTATATTATCAATTGAATATTATCTCATCAGAAATATTTTGTTAACATTAATCATAAAGCATTTCATATTCAATGGTTTTAGGTCAGGGATTGAAATGCTCTTGCTCAAGCGGCTGAGCATCAAAGCTCTTGTAGCTCGAGAGCGAAGAAAGCTGGAGCCAATTCTAGCCCACCAATTAATGCTCAAATTAAGCTCGTATCTCTTCTGGCTCTAGGAGACAAGGTTGTGCATTTTGCTTTGAGTTTGTTAGCTTAAGGAGCCGAAATTTCTTGAGCTTGCTGGCTCAGCAAAATTGTAACACTTGAGCCAAATGATGTGTATTGACTTTGCTATTGTGGTGCTGTGTGAGCCAACGGTTTTTTTATGCACCGAGAACTGTGGGAGGGCTTTTTGGGATTAATAAAATGAATGTTAAAGATTTCTTGTAACTGGTAAAAATTACCACCACTAGTAACTATGACATAGTTACATTTACAAATTTTCGGGAAAAACGCCAAATGAAAGGGCTTGTTGCGAGGATTATTATAATCAATGTTAGAAAGTACTAGTACTAGGCAGGAGCTAACGGGCTCACGAGGCAAAAAAATAGCTAAGATTTCTTCCATATAAGAGCTTAGCAAAAGGAAGCTCCGGAGACAAAAACGATAGGAGCTTCGTCGATTGCTTTGTAAGCAGAGCTATAGAAATAAAGAGCTATGAAGCTCGCTCAAATGAGCTTAATTTTCAATCCCTGTTTTAGGTGGATGTAAGTAGTCAATCAAGCTTAGCTAAGCTAATAATTTTGGTCTTTATCAATCGATTTTCTTTAAACTTGAGTATTTAAAAGTTTTAATTATGACAATATTTCATCTGAAAATTGCATTTCAATTAGAGTTATCATTAAACAGTTATTAAACTTCAAAAACAGTTATTAAACTTCAAAAACAGTTATTAAACTTCAAAAACAGTTAAATAAGCGTCCAATCCCACAAATTTTGCACTGGACTTTTTACTAGGATTATTTTAGCTTGCATCTTATAAGATTTTCATAAGTTGACTGATTCATGCACTCTAGTGTCCATCAACTAACTTTTAATAAATCGAGAGCTATTGAAATTATCAATAATTCTTCCTTTCCTTTGCTATAAAATTTTGAAAAGATTCAGGAACATATTTCATATAAATTTTTACCTAGTATAGGTTTTTTTTTTTTAAATAATATCCACATGATCGCACAAATAAATTTCGAACAAAATTGATGTGCAGTGTTGCAAACCTTATCTGCTTATGTAGGCCTTTTTAATTCAATGCCCTTAATTTTTTGGAAATGAATGGATCGATTACATCACCAAATCATATTATTGGTTTAGTTTTTAAGCATTTTGAGTAAACTAAGCATTAATTGTACGATTATATTTTGGTTTACCACATCTAGCTAACTATAAAATTTCGTGACGTCACAGCGCTTTGCAAAACCCTGCTTAAAAAAATCTGGAATAAATACGTGAATTTTAAGTCGTGATAATGAATCAAGTTTTAAATGTTGGGGAAAATCTTAAGACCCCCGGCGGAACCTATCAGGTAATAAAAAAAATCCCCAAAAACTTTTATAAATCATGCCACTACCTCGATATTGAAATAAAAAGTGGAAGAGGTGGTTATTAAGCTACGACCGCTAAACGTAGAATTACGCAATTCTTTTCTTCATTAATAGAACTTATGGTATTTTTTTCCGAAATGACAGATGACAGTGTAAAAATGGCAATATATGACTGACAAATTTCAACCATATAACACAATTGAACCATGTGACATAAACTTATCACCAGAAATAATCTGAGCAAACAGTTCATGTGACATAATCGGACCATGCAACATAATCAGACCATGTAACATAATCCGACCAAGTGACATAATTCAACCAATCAAATAAATCGACCATCTGACATAATCCGAACATGCAACATAATCGGACCATGTAACACAATCTGAATATGCAATATAATCTCACATAATCCCACCATGTGACACAATCCGATCATGCAGCATAATCGACCATGTGACAATCCAACCATGTGACAATCCGACCATGCAACACAATCGACCATGTGACGTAATCCGACTATGCAACATAATCGGATCATACACCATGGATAATCGGACCATGTGAACTAATCCGTCCATGCAACATAATTCGACCATGTGACATAATCGACCATGTGACATAATCCGACCATGCAACATAATCGGATCATGCATCATAATCGGACCATGTGACACAATCCGGCCATGCAACATAATCGGACTATGTGACATAATCCGATCATGCAACATAATCGGACCATGTGACAAAATCGGATCATCCAACATAATCAGACCATACGACATAATCCGACCATGTGACAAAAATCGACCATGCAACATAATCGACCGTGTGAAATAATCGTATCATGCAACATAACCGGACCATGTGACATAATCCGGCCATGCAACATAATCGGACTTTGTGACATAATCCGACCATGCAACATCATCGGACCATGTGACATAATCCGATCATGCAACATAATCGAACCATTTTACATAATCCGATCATGCAACATAATCGGACCATGTGACATAATCCTACCATGCAACATAATCGACCATGCAACATAAATCGACCATGCAACATAATCGAACAGGTGACATAATCGGATCATGATCATGCAACATAATCGGACCATGTGAGATAATCGGATCATGCAACATAATCGGATCATGCAACATAATCGGACCATGTGACATAATCCGACCATGCAACATAATCGGACCATGTGACATAATTTGATTATGCTACATTATTCGACTATGTGACATAATTTGACAAACAACGCCACTTGCGATGACTTGTAGGAGCCACTGGACGCCTCCGCCGCTGGCTGTCTACGCTGCTGCCCGTCATCACTGCTGCCCGTCATCGCTGCTCACCGTCTACGCTGCTCACTGGTCCACGGTTGCCTCTGAACTACTGCAAATCGATATCTGAGTCGGATTACCACTGATGGGGTCCACACTCAGATCGAAGCGCAGCAAACGTCTGCTCAGTTCGACGGCAAACAGAGAAAGAAACCGAATAGACCAAAGAGCCCTTTGGTTTATACCTTTTGTAGGTAGGGAAAAACAAAACCCATCAAAGCAGGCGTTGGTGATGACGTCATAATCCTTTAGATAGGATGTCTTTGAAAGAGGCGTTTTTCGTGACGCGAGATCCATTCGCCAATTTCAATTTGCCCCCCTATAGTGTTGCCGTAAGACCTAATTCTACGTCAAAATGTCCCAAGTTTGATCGAAATAATTTAAAGGTTGGATGAATTCTCTCAATAAACGATCGTATATCAAGTTTCGCGTAGATCAGTTCAGTAGTTTACGAGTCAGGGATCAGACAGACATCAATTCTTGTAATATGGAATATGGAGGAGAATTAAAGAATCTTCAAAACTTCATTTAAAAACAGAAATTCAATAGAACAACTCTTGCAACCTTCCTCCAAACATGAGTTGCCCTGGCAGGCAGACCACACCACGACTCCTATTACCCGTTTTTCGCATGTTTACAAATTTTCCAATCTTCCCTGCCGGTAAAATCTCCAATTCGCTAGGGTTGGATTGCGATCGGATTCCTTCCAAGACTCCCCGAGACGACTAGAGTTTGTAGAGTTGTTTGCTCTAAAAGAGCCTAGCAAAGCGACAGTTGTCGGTGGGTGAAGCTCTCTTCTGTCTTCCTCTGAACCGTCTCATCCACCTTCCCTTCGGTTGTTGCTGTTGTTGTAAAAGGCTTAGCTGCGATAAAGTAATTGAATGTTGTTAATTAGAGTTCGATGGACAGCTGATAATGCGGCACTCCTCGTTATGCCTCAGCCCAGACAAACTCATCAAGACACGCATTTTCCATACATACGAGTGGAACTGAGAAGCGAATAGTTGGACTGAAGAAAAAAAAAGCGTCCAACTCAAAATACCTTAAGCCGGGGCAAGTCCAACTATTAGTGTGCCCTTAAAGGGCTGCATGCTTCATTTTAAAGCTGTTGCTTGTTTTTTCTCCTAAATATATCTACGATGAGCACTGCACGAAAAATGATAAATAATGAAGAAAATCAGCAGTGCAGCGATTGTGCAACTGTGTGGAAGCAAAGATGAAAAAATAACATCAACATTTACTTTTATTTGCTGGTCACCGTGAGCCGCAAACATTTCCTGATGCATGTAACCGATGCTTGCCGTTTGGTGTGTGTTTTGGGTTGCCGTTTTTCTCTATTAGTGTTGTTGTTGTTGATGATGGTTTTCATTATTATTTTTAAGTTTATTTTTGTTTTTCTGCCGACTAATGTGGGCACTGCTGTTAGATTGTGTTTATGATTTACCTTTCTAGTGATTGGATTGGCATTTTGCCCAAAAAGGGCTTTTTCGTGATGAGTATCGAGTTGTGATATAATGTTTTGGTAAGTGAAAATAATTGTGATAGAATCACAAGTACTTAGGGGAAGGTTTTTTTGCTGCGCCTATCGGGCTAAATGCACCCAAATCTGTTTAGAAAATTCAACATCGCAGAGCAAACAATTTGTAAGCTATACTCATTATGAAAATATGGAATAAAAAAAACCAATGGAAACACTAAGTAAAAATAATTGAAAAATTATATACAAGCCGTTTGTCATATTGCCATACATCAATGACCCATGGAGAACGCGTATGACCATAGCTCAAGCCGAATGTTATTAGTATGACCATAGTAAAACGGATCAAAATCGTTCCATCCGTGTAAATATACGAGCAGCAATCAATAAACTCCTAGAAGTCGGATTAAAACAAAATCGCCAGAAACAACAGACAGCAAATTCCCTTGAAAAAGACCAACAACATAGGTAGAAACGTCGAGATTTTTCAAAAACCACCATTGTTTGATCTACATAGGTACAAGACCATAAAATCCAAATTAAAATTACTATTTATCATTCCTGGCCGAAAACAATATTAAAAAAAGGAACAGTTTGATAAAAATAAACATTCACTTAAATCATCATGTTTCCATTTTTTTTTTCTTTCGTGGCCCTGACCTAACTTAAACACAGCTTTCACGATTGGTTGAGAAGTGTTTGTGATCCTACTTTTTCAACCGAATACTTTTAGATGAATTGAAATGGAAAGTAGGATCCATCTATTTTCCCTTGATACAGACTGGAAAACAAACAACAATGAACGTTTACAGCTCTTCTTTGCATGAGAAAGCAATTTCGTCGGGTTTCTTCTTTTCTGTATCTATTTGGTTAAGATAAAATGACGATAAATTTGTGGGGTTATGATTTGTTTGAATCTAAGACTCTTTAGAGCAGTTTGAATTGGAAATACTTTGTTTGGCGTTATACTTAAATCTTTTTTTTTAATCATAAATATTGTGTTTTAAACATGGAAAGTGCCTCTTAAATTTTTTAAACATTTCAACAGTTTTTTTTAAAAATAATATAAGGCAAACATTTAAAAGAGAAAATCGCAAATAAAAACTTTTTACATTTTTCATTAATTAGTAAGGAAATTTGTGAGAAACACGCAAACACAAAAATTGACCAGACAAATTGAATCAAACGAGTTTCTCGTCCATTTGTCCATCAGATAAGGGTCGTTACGAAGAGTTACATTCACAGCACAGTACAATGCCATTCTCCTCCATACACAATGTGACTGTCCTAAGACTGAGGAAATTTTAAGATTTCCATCATCAAAAAATCACATTCAAAAAAGCAATAAAAACAAGTCCGTCCGGCAGAAAGAAATGTCAATTGGGACCCGAACACCGATGAATGCAAAATTTGTCGCTCCGGTTTTGTTTGTTTTAATGAAAATGGGAAATTTGCGCCAGCGCTGTCAGCTCAAAACCGTACGTACCAACAACGTAGTTCAAAGGGTCCCCGAAATGGAGTCAGCTTGGGGGCGTATTGCGATTATCTTGATGCGATGTCAAGCTGATGCCGTAATGAATGGGAAAACCATTAAATGTCAAACCGTGAAGAGGCATAACAACAATGGTTATTCAATTTGCAGAAAACGAGATGGCACTTTTCGGCGCGATGGTGGGGTTTTGGTTCAGTTTTGGACTCAGTGCTTAAAAAAATCAAAAAGAGGAAATATCAAATTCAACAATTGATATACCTTTCATTTAGTGTTAAAATTTTACTATTCAATCCTCCACCAGAAATGTTAGTAGAGATATTTTGAAAGTGGGATTCAAAGTTGACAAATTTCGGCATCCTGTGCTTCTTGAAATGTGAATCATATGTCATTTTAATCATACCAAAGGTTGATACGGTTAAAATTTGGTCAATATCAACTTGACGTATTTCTTTCAATTTTGCATTTAAAAACCTGAACAACCCTCATTTTGAAGGTGTGTGTGTGTGTGTAGAATGTTGCTCCTATTTTGATTTTGGAATTCACTCTTCAGTTGTCAAAATGCCGTCCAAGGAAGAAGAGCAGCGTATCAAAATTTTGCTCGCGCATCGCGAAAATCCGAGCTACTCGCACGCAAAGCTGGCAAAATCACTTTAAGTTGCCAAATCAACCATTACATATGTAATTTAAGTGTTTGGGGAACGTTTGTCTACAGCCAGGAAGTCTGGATCGGGGGGAAATCGAAAAGCGGAAGCCGCTGCACAGTGGGGCAGAACCTATGAAAGCTTGGCCAAAACCCCTTTTTGTAAATTTCAAAAAATCATCATAAATTTATGCTTTTCAGAAACCGGACATTACATCGATCACAAATCTGTCAAACAAAACTTAAAATTCGTTGTTTCATACATTTATCTACGTAGGTGAAGTTGGGGTTTGATGCTGTTGCATTTTATCGCAAAAACAAAAAAATATTTTCAATACTCCACTAAAATTTTATTTCTTGAAGAAATAAAAAAAAATTAACATGGATGTGTTTAGAATAATATGAAATTTATTTATTTGAGGTTGAAGAATTGAAAAAAACTTGTTATTTTTTTTTACGAGCATAAACATATAACGTTAAAAAATTACGAATTTTCATCATATTAGGGCATCTGGAAAACATGTTACCCCACGTTACCCCACTCTCATTTCTACTGGAACATTTAAATGGAAGTCTAAGCTATCCAACAAAACAAAAACTAGTTGCCATTTTTTGCCTATTCAAAAGTTATTCACGTTTTAGTGAAACATGTTTTTGGACAATTTTCGTACTTGTGGAATTGCTATTGATAATGGTTTTTGCTAGAAAAACTTGAACTCAATCGAATTTGAAATTTTTAAATTTATTTTTTTTCAAAATTTATTTTCCTTTAGTTTGATAATACTGTTTCGGGTTTCAAAAGTTATATTTATCTACAGACAAGCAGATAATATTCTTTAGAAAATGAACTTTCTATAACCTTCTGAAATCCTTATCGGTCAGATGTTTAGTACCTATCTGTTAACTAACTTAATTTTTTATTCAACATTTTTTTTCTATAAAATGTAGCAATCTTAAAGTTTTACTCAAAAATAAAATAGAAATAATTTACACACTGAATATTTGGATATTTAAAAAAAAACAACGCAACCATTTTTTTTTGCTGTCATATTGAGTATCAGCCACTTGATCCATCAGCTACTTATATAAGGTACCAATATGAGTTTATGGCTTTATTATCTGAACTTATTTGTGCTGTTACCACTGATCACACTGACATGACACTTAGAACAAAATTCCGTTCATATTTTTCATATTTAATTTGTATGAAAGCATTCGTTTCATAGATGGAATGAGTTTTAAGCCATCATAACAAACGATTTGTCGTACCCCGAAATCCTCAGAGGTCAAATTCGGTTCAATTTGGTTTAATTTGCTTGATTTGTTCTTTGTCAGGTTCCTACCAGATGTTAGATCTTTTGTGGTTGCTTGATTAGTTTTTTGAAATTTAGAAATTTGGTATCATTTCAATGAAATCACCTTCTTCCAGAAAAGAGATTGGTCTCAAACTAGCATTAAAATAACATGCGTTTCTTTCTTGACAAATTTGGGTTCATTTGCATTATTTATTCATGAGTTTGTAGATATTCAGGTAACATTTGTATGGGGAACCTCCATTCTTGTGAGGGGAGGGATCTTAAAGCATCATTTAACTTATTGACGGTCCTAAAAACCCTTACATGATCATTTTCACGCCGATCGACTGAGTAGCCTTCAAGTTGATAAGGAAAATCTGCTAAACAAAGTTATCTAGATCAAATTTCACAACATCTACATGAAAAAAAGTTACATCAAATTAAAGATTTTGATCAGATGAACAACTTTTCAGAAGACTTCAAAACAGTAGGATTTCATTTAAAAAAGTTATGAGGTTTTGACCATCGATTGGTCAGGTCTGCCCCACTGTGCGCTGAGACGGCAAAGAGAGTTGCCGGTAGTTTCAAGCGAAACCCTAACCTCTCCCTCCGAGGTGCCGCAAATAAGCTGGGTGTATCGTCTACAACCGTGCATCGAGCCAAAAAACGAGCCGGACTATCGACTTACAAGAAGGTAGTGACTCCAAATCGCGATGATGAACAAAATACGACGGCCAAAGCGCGATCCCGGAGGTTGTACACGACGATGCTGACGAAGTTTGACTGCGTGGTAATGGACGACGAAACCTACGTCAAAGCCGACTACAAGCAGCTTCCGGGACAGGAGTTTTCTACGGCAAATTTCGAAAATGACAAAAACGCACTAATCCGCCATTATATGGGTATTTGATGATAGCGCTAAACAATAAGGAGTCGATTTTTTTCCTTTCTGACGCCATCTTGAAATCGAAGATGGCGGCTTGAGCTGCACTTTAAAATGCTGTAAATGATTGAAAATAGCATTAAACCCTAATAACATGGGTATCGAGTAAAAGGGCTAAACGAGTAGAAGTCGAATTTCTCTTTTCGCTTTACTCTGAAATGCTGTAGGTGACTGAAAATCGCATAAAACAATAACAATACAGAACCCATTTGTTTTTGGCAACATTCGATTTTGGCAACAACCGATTTTGGCACATGTGCCTAAATCGAACGAATAACAGAAACAACATTATTTTATAGTTTACGCTAGAATAGGAAAAATACTATTTAAACATCATAGCATGATAGACACAATATAATGACATAAATAGCAAAAATGGCAAAAAAACATAAACTATAAACAAAACACGAAAAGTGCAAATTGCATCAGAAACATGATAAAAAATAAAACAAAGTTGAGAAAAAATCGTACGATTTTGACAACACAACATGTTCGGACGTGTTGCCAAAACCAACTTCTGGTTCTTTTAGTAAAGCCTTCTCAACGAATACCAATATTGTAAAGCGTGTGGTTTTTATTCATTTGAAGAATTTTAAAGTTCAGTGAAAGCCACCATCTTGGATTTCCAGATGACGTTTGATAGCAAAATTAAACTTCTACTCGTTTAGCCCTTTCACTCAATACCCATATTTTGTGAGTTTAAGGCAATTTTCAGTGATTAACAGCATTTTAAAGCTCAGTTGAAGCCGCCATCTTTGATTTCGAGATGGCGTCTGATAGCAAAATTTGAATTCTTCTTGTCTAGCCCTTTAGCAAATACCCATGTTGTGGGGGATTCATGCGATTTAAAGTTATTTATATGTATGTATGTTTGTTGATTATCCTCCATGGGTGCACGGATCTACCGCAGTTTCTGCCTAAGTATGCGCTCAGATGAATTCTTAGATTATTAGGTTCGACAAATCTCCAGTGCAACGCGTACACCATACCCGGACCCCATGGCTTTGTATGAACTGTTATGGGTGAATGTATTGTGTTGATGTAGGCATATTTTGGAAGAACGAGTCAATCAGGTGGGCTAGTTTACTTACAGGTATTCCGGCATCCGTGTATATACAGTGAGCGAAATAAGAATAGCACCACTATATTTTTTGTTTGTTGAAATATGAATGATTGAAAATTACGAAAATTTTCTTCCACAGATTGTTCTGAATTGCTTAACAGATAAATCAAGCATAAGTTCACTTTTTTTGGACGTAGCAATTGGCGTTGAGGACCAAAAATGTGGAAAAGGGGTGCGAAATAAGAATAGAACCACTTGTTTTTTTTCTAACAAAAACATGATAAATTTCAAAAATTTACTGTGTAAAAGTGAATAATAATGCTTCTACGAGTTATTTGAACAGATAACTGCATTTTAGGAGTTTTCCAGAATTCCAAAGGATTTCAAAGGTTTTAAAATGGGGGTTTTAATAGATGCTCCTCTAGCGTTAAGGAATTAAATATTTGAGCTGTAATTCTTTATCAAATTACTAACTTTCTTCTTTAAAATGACGTGAAATGATGAAACAAACATTCGGGATTGATTTTTAATCAGAAAAAATAGGTTGGAAATCAAAAACTTTGATTTTGTTCAGTAAACCACACGTTTTTCCAGTTTCAAGTCGTAGATGGCAGCACTATCTTGCAGTTAACACCAAATTTTGTCTCAATATTGATTTTATAGGTTTATTCAGGCCCATATTCATCATTTTGAGGTATTTTACCATCACAGTTTTGTGGAAGTTCACGCTGTAGAAAGCTTATCCGGATTTGCAAAAGAATCACCAGCACAAAAATGTACATCCGCCAAAATTCCTGCTCATCTCAACTTCCGATTCAATTGCAAATCATACCAATAATACTGCTAGCCGTCTGGTCCATCAAGCTGCATCCCAAAATTTTACTTTATTCTGATAATCGGTCCAAAAAATTCACTTTTAGTGACCTTGATGCAACTCTATTTTTTTTGGATTTAGTGATCTTAGAATTTCCAAAGCGTTCACACGGTACATGTATTTATTTCTTGACCAAAATCGTCCAGCACACCCTAATTAATCCCAGATATTCGAAAATGGGCATGAATTTGGTTTAATGGCAAGATAGTGCTGCCATCTATGACTTAAAACTAGAGAAATGGTGTTTGATTATTAAAAAACATTAGTAATTTTGAATTACAACCTGCTTTTTGGAGTCAAACTCAGCGTCAAATCTATGTTTCATCATTTTGCATCATACTTATGAATGTTAATGAAGAAATCAAGCAGTTTGATGAAGTTTTATAGCCCAAATATCTAATTCCTTAACGCTAGAGGAGCATCTCTTAAAATCCCCATTTTAAAACCTTTGAAAACCTTTGGAATTCTGGAAAACTCCTAAAATACAGTTATCTATTCAAATAACTCGTAGAAGCTTTATTATTTACTTTTACACAATAAATTTTTAAAAATAATCTAGTTTTTGTTGGAAAAACTCAAGTGGTTCTATTCTTATTTCGCACCCCTTTTCCACATTTTTGGTCCTCAACGTCAATTGCTACGTCCAAAAAAAGTAAACTTATGCTTGATTTATCCGTTAAGCAATTCAGAACAATCTGTGAAAGAAAATTTTCGTAATTTTCAATCATTCATCTTTTAACAAGCAAAACACATAGTGGTGCTATTCTTATTTCGCTCACTGTATATGGCCAGCTGTTAATTGATTGAACATTTTTATTATATAGTCAGTTATATGAGGAAACACATCTTACCTGTCGGCCACTTAATGGATTCGAACCCAAAAGTTTTCTTGCCGATACCGGGAATCGAACCCAGTACGCCTGGCATACCAAAACCAGACTCGCGCCAGCCTATCCACTAGACCACATCGGCGTTCTTGCGATTTTTAGTTATTTATAGCGTTTAAAGGTTCAGCGATAGTCGCCATCTTGGATTTCAAGATGGCGTCTGATAGAAAAATTCGACTGAATAAACCATTTTACCCGATGAACATATCGTGAGAATTTCATGTGGTTTTTAGTGATTAAAATCCTTTTTATTTGCAGTAGAAGCCGCCATCTTGGATTTAAAGATGATGCTTGGTAGCGAAAATAATCTTCTTTACGTTGATCTTTTTCAACTAATACCCATATTGTGGAAATTTCATGCGATTTTCAGTGATTGACAGCATTTTAAAGTTTAGTGGAAGCCACCATTTTGGATTTCGAAATGGCGTCAGGAAGGAAAAAATCGACTTTTTCTAGTTTAGCTCTTTCACCCAATATCCATATAGTTTCGTTTTGATGTGACTTTTTGTCATTTATTGCATTAAAAGTTGAACGAATGCACCATCTTGGATTTCAAAATGGCGTCAGATAGCGAAATTCGACTTCTACTCGTTTAGCCCTTCCACTCAATATCAACATTTTGTGGGTTTCATGCGATTTTAAGATATTTACAACATTTTAAAGTTCAGCGCAAGTCGTCATTTTTAATTTTAAGATGGCGTCAGACAAAGAAATTTAATTTAAACTCATGTTTTATTCCACGGGTCATTACAACCTATTAATTTTCATTCAAAATGTTTGTTCTCATTTACTGTATTAATGTTTAAGAACTCAGAAATGAGAATCGAATCCTAAGCGTGTAATTGGTTGGCTTGCGAGGAAACGTCGAATCTGTGGTCATCATTGATTCATAATAAAACTAATTAGCCATTTATCAGACCATAAAAAAGCTATTAAGCATTGAATTGACTAACGCCATGTTGGTTGCAAAATCGAAGGGCAAAATATGACGCCATGTTGATGGATTCATAATGCAAGCATTTGAAATTAATTTGTCAGGCCTATTTTCCATCATTTACATCATTATGATTGATCATCAGATTTGACGAGGTGCTTTTATTTTGAGATACTTTTTCATACACATTTTACCTAATTCTTAATTTATGTCAAGGAAATTTGGCATGGTTGAGGAAATGATCGTATTTGATTACTTTTTGTAAAAGAAGGACCACTCTTTTTTCGGAAGCCTTGGCGGCAGGATTATAGTTTGCATGCTATCTTGGTTAGTCAACAACACGGTTATAGCTTCTCGAGACTTTTTCCCCTTTAACCCTGGATACCGTAAGTGAATCTGCTTGCGATTCCATTCCCTTAAAAGTTTCATAGATGGGTTATTACTATGTTGCGTGGTAGCCAAGATGGTCGCGTGGGTTATTTTCTTGGCCATAACTGCGGCGCTGCCGCAAACCCAAGGTGGATTTATACATACATACATACATACATACATACATACATACATACATACATACAATTTCATACACATTTCACCTAAAATCTTGACTGGCAGTGGAAAAGATGCTCAAAATATGGATAAAACATTGGTGGTTTGGCTATTAATTTTACCTCTCAATAACGCAATTATCATTCATCAACCATCATGGTTGCTGGAATAGATAAAATAAAAATCCGAGAACTTACAGAATCGAAAAAAAACAAAAATTACTAACATGTTAAATAAAAGTTTTTAAAAGCTTTGGTGTCCAAAATATTATGGCATAATGATTGGTCATGATGACGTTTCTAGGATAGGGCCAAATAGCCTGATTTTGGCTTTATTAGAGTCCACGTAATTTTTAAGAATGTGCTTTAGCTTGTTAAAAAGATTCATGCTATAGTCTAAACGAAATTTTGCTGACCATAATAAAGCTAAAATTGTAACTTGAGTATCGATTGTCTACCAAACACCCATGCACGAATTTATAGCGTATTCGGATGCATAACCTCGCATAATTATTGCAAAAATATGAAACAGTTTATATCAAATCAGCGAAGGGAGGGTGACAAAAGAAGAAATTGATATTTGTTCTGGCCTTATAGAATGTCTGCTCAAATCGCCTATAGGGTTTTTTATTTATTTCAAGCTGTCCTCTCAACCTGCTTGATCACCAAGTTGTTCTCTAAACTCGCTGATAGGTGTTTTTTTTCGAACATTTATTTCAGGCTGTCCTATCAATCAGCTAAATTACCAGCTGTCTGCTCAACTCGCTTATAGGTGGTTTTTAAATGTATTTCTAGAGCTAAGAATGTTATCACAAATGCAAAAAGATAGTTGTTAATACGTTCAACTAAATCGTGGTTTTTTTTTAAATTTTGAGTAAATTACAGTTTAAAATACAGTACAAAGTTTTATTTTTTCTAAAATAAGCGAAGCAATTCAACTGAGAATTTTCAATGACCAGTTAATTCTTCAAACTGACATCAGATGGTTTTCTTTTCAGAACTTAAAAAGTGCGAAAATATTTAACAATTTTGTTTTTTTGAGAACAAAGAAATAAAAATAAGCGATTTTTTTCAACCTCATACGAGGATAAAAAATATGAACATAGGAAAAGTTTAAAATTTAGGGGTGATAAAAATTACCAGAAAAAAAAATCAATTCTCTCGTTTGAAGCTAACCAAACTATCTGTAGGAAAGAAAGTTAGCCTTTTAAGCTTTAAAACATTTTAATGTTTCCATCAACCAATTGTAGATATCTGGTATAAATCTTATAAATTATGATTTTATGTTATCTCAGGTATTGAAAATTTTTTTTGAAGCAATTATTTTTCATTAGAAATAAAGACATGAGATATTATTTTTTCAAGAGCATTTTAGCACTTTTTAGAGTGAACCACAGATTACCTTTTGAGAATTTCAAACAGAGTACACTAAACCTGATTGGAAACGTAACTTATAAATAGACAATTTTTCTGGATAATTTCGGAAATTGGTAATTTTGCCAATGATCATCATAATTATTGTTTTTTTAGCTTATGACAGCAGCATGTATAAAATTGAACTACCTTCACTAGGTACTTATTATCGTACCTTTTTCACCGGACTTCCATGTGGTAACCTTTGACAAATATCCAACCCATCGTTTAATTTTTACGAAACATCCGTTATGCAATGAAGACCCCCTTCCCCCCGCATCATCCATCTGCTCTATCGATCAACAAACGAAAACGGCAATCTGTGGCCGAATGCATAAACATAGTCAGGGAGTGATGAAGAAAAATAAAACCTAAACATCGTTCAAACGCCCGGATGAGCCACGGAAAAGCCATCTCGCTCAGCTCAGCTCAACTCAGCTCACGCACTTTATTATTACATGTCTGCGTCAGAGCCATCAAACGTCTATTAGCCGAAACGCATCATCGGACGTAATTGACGGACGGCCGGTTGTTGGTGAGATTATTTGTAAGTTTTTTTTTTCACAAATCTGTGAAATCATCGGTTTAGCAGTGGTCTGTCAATGCTATCAAGGCCTCTCAATATCAAAACATAGTTTTTTGTGAAGTCTCCAGTACAAACAACAATCGCAAAAAAGACCAACAAATTTTGTTCCGCATTTCAGGCAAACCTTCAACGTCGAAAGTCTCCTCTCAAAATTTCATCCTTTCAGTGATCGCAGCAATTATTTCTCGATGGAAAAAAAAGAAGCATCCAAATTTACTTCCCACCCGGACCAAGCAAAGGTCAATAATACCACTGATTTATGCACAATTACGAGACCACACGTCCCAATTTCGCCTTACACTTTTTGAGACCTGTTGCAGTATGAAGGAAAAATCAACAACCGGACTAAACCGCGTGTTACGTTATTAATGCCTCAACAAATAAATGAAAGAGTCGTCCAGTGCACGGCTATCAGTTCAATCTTGATTGGTAAATTGAAGTTTTTTTTTGGCTGGCTCCATCAAGAGAGTAAATTTTAAGATTAAAAACAAAAAAACACTGGTACGCATATCGGTGCTGGATGTCAACTCACTCGAAAGCTGCACCGGGTATATTTTACGGATTATTGTGGGTACCAACCACTTAATTGTATGCTAAATTATCACCCAACGGCTATTGAGACAACATGGGAAAAGTCGGACATAATTTTCATGAAATGTCATTATCTTTCGGACGAAATCAGCTGATGGCGCCACGTGATGCAAGAAAACAAGCCATCATTCCGTTTACAGTGGCGCCTTCTGGAGAAAACAGGTCCCTGCTGTTGGCATGTTAAAAACGGTAAACAAATAGGTTTGCCTATTTTGCTGAAATATAACATCAGAGAACATGTACATAAGAGCGCTTAAAACTTTGTATGGAAATTTCAAATTCTCAAATTTGACCCCCCCCCCCCCCCAGTTTTTGGTTATTTTCGCTGCCAGAAATAGCAATTAAAATTAAAGGTGCGATTCATTCATTCCTGAATTAGCGCAACGAGTTCCAATTTTGAATGAAAATTTGTAAAGAAAAAAAAGTAATTTAAAAATTGCCAGAGATGTACTGATATTTTTTAAAAATATAACTTCGAATGAGAAACATTCTTTTATTCTTGCAGTACAATTCATGTGAACAAAGCATAAACCTAACGTATACCTCTGGTAATATATTCGATGATATGCATTTTTTTAATCTTAATAGATTATTTTTTATTTTAGCACTTTTGACTACATATTTGAAACCTGTATAAAAGTATATGTCGGATCCTCTTTCGGACATCAATTTTAAAACTTTACTTAAATGTAACCGTTACCGCCAAAATTCGTTAATAGACTGACTCTTTCACGAACATTCGTTTTTCATCTTTTTTTTTTCTTTTTACTCTTTCTAAAAAGGCCTTTTACACACTCAACAAATAGTGCTCAATTTGATGACAATATTAATCACATTGTTTAACCATTTTTTTTTATTCAGTTCCGATATGGTTCATCTGTATCCTACAATTTTGGCGGTAACGGTTACATTTAAGTAAAGTTTTAAAATTGATGTCCGAAAGAGGATCCGACAATGGCACATTTGGTAGGACGAAGCTCCCAATTTAGGTAAGCATTTCCCGGATTGAAAGAAAGACTTGGATAGATGGGCGATGTGAATTTAAAGAACAAATTGAAATCCAATTAGTTTTACTTACGGATAAAAAAACAAAGAAAGTGAAAGAAAATGGATAGGAAAGAAATCTTAGAAGCCCATCCTTCAATAGAAAGAGAAAGTAAATATAAAGTATATGTTAAATAAAAGAAATGTGTTAGACTTTATGCTTATTTCAAAACCAGGACTTCGATGGGAAGGCGAAGATCCTAAAGAATGATGGATAAAAAATAAGAATAAAATTAAGTAGTCATGAAACTTCGATGGGAAGGCGAAGTTTCTAAAAAAAAAATAATTTCAATTTAAAAAAAAAAAAGAAATATGAAAAATAAAATTGAAAAAAAAAGATTGAACGGACTTCGATGGGAAGGCGGAGTTCTTATTTAACAATATTTGACTTCGATGGGAAGGCGAAGTTGAATTTTTATCACTGTAGAATTTCGATGAGAAGGCGAAGTTCTGAAGAAAAAAAAATGAATAAAACAATGCGAATTATAAAAAAAGGAAAGCTTCTAAGGTTTCTAACTATTTAGAAAAAATCAATCTTTGGTAAAAAAATGATATTGTACAAGGAAAATTTTATGAAAAGAAAACAAATTTAAAAAAAATTGTTTCAACGGTGAAATTTAATTGATTTTAAAACAGGAACGGTAAAATGCTACGAAAGAATAAAAAAATAAAAAGATTCAAAATAACAGAAAAATGAAAACGTTTGAAAAACGATTATTACGATGATTTGATAGTTCGCATTTAATGAGTTAAAATTTTCAAAATATAGGCTGCAAGAAGGAGATTAGAAAGAAAAATGATAATGATACGTTAACGAAAACTCAGAATCCACTAATTTTAATTAAAAAAAGTTCGGTAAAAAAAAGAAGATTGCAAAGTATAAAAAAAGTTAAAAAGTATAAAAGTAAACGAAAACGTTTCAAAGAAAATTTATCAAGCAAAAAAAGAAACTAATGAATTGAAAACGGCGAAGTTAATGGCAAACGAGAAATAGAAAACTAAATAATAAGAAAAAAAAAAACAAAAAAAATTATTAAGATGCGTTAACGAAAACTCAGAATCCATTAATTTTGATTAAAAAACAAATTCGGTAAAAAAAAAAGAAGATTGAATAAAAAAGTTCAAAAGTGTAAAAGGAAACGAAAACAAATTAAAGGAAATTTATCAAGGAAAAAAAAATTATGAATTTAAGACGGCGAAGGTAATGGCAAACGAGAAATAGAAAGCTTAATAATAGAATAAAATAAAAAAGAAATAAAAAATAAAAAAAAGAATTTGAATAAAAAATTTCCCACATTGGAAAAGTTCTGGACAAAATAATAGAAACTAAATTGAGTTGAAATTTAAAAAAAGTGAGGCTTCATGAAGATGATTAGAAGAACAAATAATTAAGATACGATATCGTAAAATTCAGAATCCACATTCTAGAGTTTAATGATTACTGTATAAATCAATGATAAAATGGCGAAAGAAATTACAAAAAAATATCTATCAAGGCTTGGAAAACTTGAAAAAAAATATTAAAAAAAAAAATTAAAAAAAAACAGAAATAAATTTCGATTGAAATAAAAAAAATTACATAAAATTCTTGCAAAGTATAAAAAAAAAAGTTCTAAACTATAGAAGCAAATGATAACTAATTGAGAAATATTACGAGAAACAATTTTTCAAGAAAATAATACGGATGAATTGAAGACGTTGAAGGCAATATCGAAAGTAGGATGGGATGATAAACAAAACTAAAAACAAAATTTAAATGAAAAAAAAAATTGATCCTCAAAGTGAATTTTTTTTTATTTCAAATCTTGGAAAGAAAAAGTGCTACGAAAACAGTTATTCAAAAAAAAAAAAAAAACAATTAAATAACATAATAACAAAAAAAGTAATAGAAAAATTGAAGATTATAACGATGAACTCATAGTAATTACATTGATTCAGTTTAAATTTGTTAAATTCAGGCAACAAGATGGAGATTGTAAACAGAAATAATTAGGAATGAATGAATGATGAAGATAATATGGCAAAAGCAACAAAATTGTGAAGATTAAAAAAAAAGTTGAAAGAAATCTGAAAAATAGGGAGTATTTAAAAAAAAATTGAAATTGAAAGATACGATGTCGTAAAATTCATATGGCATGATGTGGCCAAAATTACAAAAACTTTTTATGAAGGCTTTGAAAATTTGAAAGAAATTTCAATTTAAAAAAAGGAATTCAGAAAATTAAGTAAAAATAAAATGCTTGCAAAGTTTAAAAAATAGCTCTAAAGATTAAAAGCAAATAAAAAAAACGAGAAATATATAACGAGGAACAAATTATCAAAAGCAAAACGAGTGATTTGAGGACTACGAAGGCAATATCAAAAGGTGAATGGAAAGGTTAGCTGGAATAAAAAATATTTTTTGAAGATAAATAAAAATGGAATTTAAAAAACAAAAAAAAAAGTTGCTTAAGAGTAACTTTCTCAAAACAAAAATTGGGTTCAAGAATAGTTAATTACTTGTAAAATTTCGATGAGTAGACGAGGTTCTTAAAAAAAAGAATTAAACTTTATGATAAGGAATCAGAAACGAAAGAAAAGACAAAGGTAAGAAGTAAACACAGTATGTATATTGCCTAGTATATAAAAGTTTATAATAAGAATTGAAAAGTGTGGACACAAAATTTAAGAGTTTCATCATATTCACAATATGACATAATGATGTCTATGGTATATGTACAGCAAAGTTAAATTCATATAGTAAAGATTCAATATTTCTGATATAGTTCTAGAAAATTTTTAAAAACAGTTTTTCAACCTTTTGAACATTATGTTTATTTTTTTTGCTATGCATGAACTCATAAATGAAAACAATTCCGAAAATTCTTACAAGCAGTCTTAATATCATCAAAGTCGAAGAGTAGGGGCAAAGGAGATTGTCATCAAATTGAGCACTATTTGTTGAGTGTGTAAAAGGCCTTTTTAGAAAGAGTAAAAAGAAAAAAAAAAGATGAAAAACGAATGTTCGTGAAAGAGTCAGTCTATTAACGAATTTTGGCGGTAACGGTTACATTTAAGTAAAGTTTTAAAATTGATGTCCGAAAGAGGATCCGACAGTATAGTGAAAAAAAATCCATACAAAACTGCCTTTGCATAGCCAGGAAAATTATTGATTTTTATAATTTTTGCATAAACATCGCATTAAATTACTAAAAGTTCTAGCAACCAAAAGCTTCCATTTAAAAAAAAAACTTTTCAATTGATTCAGATTTTTTATTTTGAAATAGTTATAACTTTTTTCATGTAATACTTAACTACTTATCATATTAGAAAAAAATTAAGCTCTATTCTTCCAAGTCCAAAATCCAAAGTCCAATTTCTTTTCAAGCATATTTTAATTTTCTGGATGATTTGATTTGTGTGGATTTGTTCCATAAAAGTTTCCATTTAAAAATGAAACTCGTTGCGCTAACTCAAGATTCAACCAAATGTCTCAAATTCCTATTATATTTACAATACTCAAGATCAAGGAAACGAGCAGATATATTGTTATTCATCGAATGATTTTACACTTAACTAGAGAATTCAATTACTTCAAAAAGTCATATATGTACACTGCTGGCCAAAAGTTTGGGATCACCCACTAAACAACATGCAAATTTTGATCGTTCATATCTCAGCCGTCTTAGGACATATTGCAAATCTTCTTATCTCATTTGAAAGATAATGAGCAATAGCTATTTGGGAGATATTTTGCCCAGAAATTATGTTTAAGTTTTGTTCCTCAAACTTAACCTAAAGTTAGAAACTTTCCAAAAAATCGCATTCAATAGGGGAGAGTGGGGATACTTGATCCCCTTTTCTTATTTTCACCATTTCTTTTTGGAAAAAATTAGCAACTCGTCGTCTTTGACATTTTTTGACAGCTTATAACTTCAAGTTTCTATGCTCCAAAAATTAGAACGATACTTAAACCCGTTGATGAACTAGAAGCATTTTCGTGGGAGTAAAAAAATTGCGATTTTTCTGAAGTTAGGGGAGACTTGATCCCCTATTGAAGGAGACTTCATCTTTTATTCGGGAAGCCCTAATCCTTGTATAAAAATCAAACAAAACCCCAAGATAGAATGTTAATTTACTATTTTGGACATGTTTGTTCTCATTTCACAATTTATAGCAGACATAAGAAGAAAATTCTATAACTTTGTCTCAACGCTGATAACATTGCATACTTAAAGGCGCTATTTTTAATAATTAGGAGAAAATTAATTATTTTTGGTCTTTTATTCAGACAATTGTTTGAAAAATATTAGTTTTTGGATAAATTTTAGTAATTTCATGATCAGCAATCATAACGATCAATTCTGAAGAAGAATATGCCGTTTGGAAGGGGGATCAATTGTACCCAACTCTAGGGGATCAATTATACCCATAATCAACATTTTGGAAAACTTTTTCTAAAAAAAGTTGAGAGTTTTACATTGCTTTGAAAATATGGCATTATGAAGTTCATTCTACGCTCGAACGATTGATACATTGAAACAAATATTTTTTTCATAATTTTCCCATGTAAGGAACATTTTAAAGTGATGAAAAAAGATCTTCAAGTTACATGTTGTGAAATTTTTCAAACAAAGTTCAATTACTCAAACAATTATTTTGTTTAAATTTTTTAAACTTCAAGAATTGTTATTTTGCTCATTTTGGCACATTTTTCTAGAACATTTGATCTTTGTAAGACATTCCAGTTTCGAGATATAGCTAAGGAATCAAGTATGCATTAGGATCCTTATTCTTTTCTTCTCAAAACACAATAAAAAAAATTTGTGCAAAAATTTAAGAATGTACTTTGAATTAATAAAATCAATAAAAAGACTCTTAATTTATCGTCCAAAAGTTTGGGAGCACCCCTCAGTATGGTGTATCGGTCAAAAGATTGGTATCATTCTTTTAAAAACATGCAAATTAATTTCATTCATATCTTTCTCATCTAACATCGTATTGCAGATCTGAAGCGTTCATTTAGAAGCTTAGGAATTGTTGTTTTATCTTAAATTAACCATAAAAAACTCACCTGAAATTAATTGTTTTTTGAGAGTTCACACTTAAGATTTAATTTTTTTATGGTTATAACTTTAAAATATAATTTTTGAATGAATTTATGAAAAAACAACAATTCCTTAGCTTCCAAATGAACCATTCGGATCTGCAATACATTGTTAGATGAGAAAGATATGAATGAGATAAATTTGCATTATTTTAAAAGATTGATACCACACTTTTGACCGATACACCATACTAAGGGGTTATCCCAAACTTTTGGACAATAACTGAAGTGTTTTCATGTTATTTAGCGAGTGATCCTAAACTTTTGGCCGGCAGTGTATATGGCTATTTTTAATTAAAAAGGTTATTTTTGTTATAAAATTGTATCATATGTCAGGTTGCTATATCACCCGGTTTTATCCGTCGTTTCAAGGATATTTTACACCAAATTTGGGAACAGACCGGCCTTGTCCGGTTGCCCGGATATTATGGAAAAATGCCCGGATTGTGCCTGGATAGTTAGTCGTTCGAATAAAGAGAAACAAATTGTGTTGTAAATTTTTTATGTATGGTTCCAAAACAAAATTTTTTGAGCAAATTGAAAATAAATTATCATGAAAAATTGTTTGGAAGCCAAAATTACAATTTGAAATCTTTTAATGTGTTTTCATTAAAACATTCTTTTTTTAATTTTTCATGATTTTTGTTAAGTAATGTCGTGGTTTTGACAAAATTTGCCGGGATATTGGCCGGATTTTTGATCGTCCATTTCAAAATTAATCACCCGGATTCTGGTAATTTTAATCTAATGGTTCTAGAAATGTGAGATGATTTAGATTTGTGGCGTTTTACAGAGTGACGATAAAGTTCCCATAGTTTTATAAAATACTTCAACTTTTGTTTATATCAAATAAAATCAAATCCAATTGACCAAACAACAAATTATATTCTTCGGAATCTTGGCTATTGTGTTTAACCGACAAAAATCAAGAATAGTTTAAAATCCTTCGGTCTCAATACTTAATTATCCAGTCAGTGGAACATCTATTTGACGATGATAGCAACTAAACCTCCTAACAGGGTTCACCAACACCAAAATATTCAAAACTGAACCACTTACTACCAACAATTGCTCAAGGAGGGTCAGCCGAAAAATAATACAGCAAATTTTTTTTTTAATTTTGAGGAGGGGTGAATCCTCCCTCCATTGAAGGTCCAGGAAATGCAAGCGAAGTGTTTGTTTATTTGGTTATACATCAACTGATCACATGATGATCTCAATGATTAATTGTATACAAAACAAGTCTATTAAAATTAAATTTTAAAAGACTACACAAACTACACTGTTCTAAACGTAATTAAAATTTTTCTTCTGAATAAATCCCTCGATGCATCAGAAAATCGGTTGAACGTCCTGATAACGCCGATAAGTGCACAATTAGCGCCGTAAATGTTCTGACGAAGAGGAGTGTAGAGCTGTAAATTCCGGTTTCGTAGTTCTTGGGGTCAAACACTTAGATTAACGGATTCCAAAAGCGAAGGACAGTCAATTCTCGAAGCCAGGATGTGTTGTACTCTATATTAAAATTTTTAAATTCTTAATCAAATTTTGATGATTGACCAAAGTTATTCAAGATTAACCATCTTTACTCAGAACTTGACTCTTGATGAAATTGAAACAGGATTAAAAGAGTTAGATTCCGGAAAATCTTCTGGACCCGATGGAATACCAAACATGTTTCTGAAGGCTTGTTGCAACGAGATCAAGTGTCCTCTCCTTGTTCTATTTAATACTTCGCTAAGTACCGGATCATTTCCATCGATTTGGAAAATATCGCGAGTTGCTCCTATTCACAAAAAAGGTTCCAAATCGTTAGCAGAAAACTACAGAGGAGTGGCTATACTATCTGCTTTGCCGGAACTTTTTGTTGTATCCAGTCTTGGAAAATAAAATTTCATCGTGTCAACATGGATTTTTTAAGAAGAGATCGGTGGTAACAAGCCTTTGCGAGTTCACTACCCGTATACTTGATTGGATGGTGAAAGGATTTCAAGTAGACTGCGTTTATACGGACATGTCGAAAACTTTCGACGTAGCAGGCATAACGAAAATTCTGGAGGCATCATCCAATGTTGGTATAGGAGGAAATATCCTTCATTGAATAAAATCCTATTTAGAGGGTAGGCTTCAATATGTTTCCGTAAATTCGGCTATATGTGCATCCTATAAAGCGTCCTCTGGAGTGCCTCAAGGTAGTCACTTGGATCCACTTCTATTTATTTTGCTAAAAAAGATGGAAGATTGTAAGAAACTTCAGAAAGATTTGGACGCGTTCTCTGCTTTTGAGAACGGATGCAAGCTAAAAGTGAATATCTCCAAATGCTCAACGATTTCGTTTACCATATGCAATACTCCGATACTGTTCAGGTTCTCCCTATGCTGAATTTTTTATTATTTTTTTCTTTTTCTTTTTTTTTTAAATTAATTATTTAAAACTAAATGTTCGGGTCAACAATTCATCGTTTTAACTTGCTCTATTCTACTCTTCCAGCTCTCGCAACAAGACTCATAAAGGTTCATCAACAAATATTCAACTCATTACCGAACTCTTTACTTTTGTTCCATCTCATTTCTCTTATCTCTTTTTTTAAAACATACAAATCAGGTTCTTTTACCCTCAAATTGAAAGATATTACTTTCGTTAACAACCATAATGAAGCCACAGATTTTTTTGACTTCCTTGAAACAGGGATAAACAAAATCTCTTCTATATCATGACAACTTATTTTGTAACGACTTTTGATTATTGAAGTACACCAGTTCCAGACAAAATTCGATTTGGGGCAAAGTTTAATTCTATGTTCGTTCGTATCTATTACATGACATTGATCACAGGAAATGTTAGTTAAATTACCGATATTATATTGTTTTAATTTATATTTATTCGGGATCAGAACATTTACAAACGTAAAAATTATTTCACGGTCTTTGAGAGATAAAACTTTATCATTTAAATTTTCCCATACAATATTCCAAGGAGCTATTATCTTCTTTTCAATCTCAGGTTGATAATTTTGTTCTTTGATGAAGTATTCATAAAGTGATTTGGTAGATGTTAAATCAAAATTATTATCCAAGAACTTACCTACAGATATCCAATCTCTTGCATTCCGTGTGAGTCGTTGTTTAGAATTGAAATCAATTAAATATTTATCTTTCGAGTAAGTACCATCCTCATTTAAACATTCAAAGAGTTACCAGCGTATTGGACTTAGGCGTCACTTTGGATTCCGGATTAAGTTTCAAAGACCATATTAATAACTTGGTATCGGATGGACTTGCATACACTATCAAAAGCCTGTATGTCAGTTTGGTAAGATCTAGATTCGATTTCACGAGTAAAGTCTGAAGGCCAATGTACAATGTCCATATAAGCAGACTGGAAGGAGTACAGAAACGCTTTGTGAAATGCGCTGTCAGGAATCTATGCTGGAGATAAAATTTGCCAGATTACGAACACATCTGTTACCTTTTGGACCTGGATTTAATAGAGAACCGACATCGCATAAATGATCTGATGTTCTTTATAAAAGTTGAACGCGGTTTGACCAACTCAACAATTCTACGATCACGATTGACAGCTTACACCAGCAATGTGGTCTTAAGAAGACGAAGACTTTCCGCTCCTGAGAATCACCGAACAAACTACATTCGCAACGAGTCAGCCCTTAGGTTCATGAGGGAAATACCGTGTTAACAGTGTTATTGCTTTCAATTTAAGATTAATTATAATAAAAAATCTTTACATTTTATTTTTAAGCAGACAACTGTATGTAAGATAATTTTAAGATAGCCAGATAGCCGAGATGACGGGCTCAGCCCATATATAAAAAACTAATGCCAAATCCTTAAGAAACTAATCCCAGTTTCAGAGTTCTGCTACTGATTTCCTTTGGTAATTTTTAACAACTGATATTGTTTGGTTCTCTTAATTATTTTTTTTTGTTTGTTTTTTTTTTTTTTTAATTGGCATTTCAGTCTTTAGGAAGCAAATTACAGAATTTTACAATTTGTCCAACGTTCCGGCCTTTGATCTTGGCCTTCTTCAAGGGATAACTAAAATATTTTATTTTTGATAATTTTCGTTTTATAAACTTTACAAATATTTTTCTTGTGTTGCACTTACATTTGCACTGTATATGTTCCTTAGTGTATACTGTGTGAAGAAAATTTCTGTCGAATTTTAACCTGTTATGATGATAGTTCCATGTTGTATTTTTCTGTTGGATGATACATTTTTGTGTACTTTACCTATTTCAATGAATTTTCACAATCGTAGAGGTAATTTGCTTCCTAAAGACTGAAATGCCGATAAAAAAGAAAAGCTACTGATTTCTTTAATTTTAGCCTTGGATGATAGAATTTAATTTCTGAATACTAAATTTTGATAAACAAAGCTCATTTCAAGGTTCTAGTTCTCTCTTATCAAAATCTGAATGGCATTTTTGTTTTCATATTTTGCACTTTGTATCTAGTTTTGGATCCTTGAGCATCATCATTACAAAATTTAATTAAAAAGGTATTTCGAAATTGTTTTTCAAATTAGGTTTTGCATTTCATTTGAAATTTTATCCATAATACATGAAACTCTGCCCTAAAATTCTATTTTTCAGAATATTAAAAAAACAGAATGTTTAGATTTTGATCATTTAGCATCTTGGCCGCTACAAACACGTGTATATTAAAAACTATTCGTTTGATGGAAAATCGTGAGCATTCTAATGAGCCTCTTTATTGTTCTTATCTATCTTGGGCTAAAAATTTTAAGAAAAAAAAAAAACAGTTTCACAATTCAACATAACCAAAATGAAGTGCCCGAGCTCTGAATGATCATAGCTTAAGAAATCATCTTGAGTTTCTGTTTCATATTCAGATCCGAAATTGTTAAATTTTATTCTTTTGCAGGAACCAAAACTTGAAAATGGGAATCCAGAATTGACAACCTCAAAATAAGATTTATCATTCGAAATTCATATTTAAATTCATATTAAAAATAAAATAATGCAATAATGAATTCAGATTGAATCTCGAAACATCAAATATAAAATACTAATAAGATTGATAATTTATGGCTCTGGAACAAATTTAAATTCTTGGCTCATATCGAAATATTGATCTCGAATCTAAATTTCGAAATTAATTTATTTTTTACATTTAAAAAAAGTATCACCGGATAAAGAAATGTGTAATATCCCGTAAAAAAATTATTATTAACAAATTAACAAATCGAAGGCTTTCTTATAAAAACAATATCTTTAACTAGAGCAAATTCAATGATTTTAACCATCGATGATAATGAGTTCTTTGATTTGTTACTAGAGGATTCCTTAAACAAATCTAGTTTACTATTATACAGATTAAATGTATGTATTTTCAAATTGTTCTTTGTCATACATACAAAATTTTATAAAAAAGAACTAAAACATGATTATGTTAAAAGTAATAAGATTTTTTTTTAAATGTTCATAAATCATGCATTGGTTCAGCAAATAGATCTTACAAAAATAGACAAAACAAACACCCCCCTCCCCCTCCTTAATTGAGCCGTTCTATCTACGACCCTATAGTCAGTTATAGGGGGAAACACATCTTACCTTTCGACAACTTATGGAATGTGAACCTAAAAGTTTTCTTGCTGGTACCGAGACTCGAGCCCAGTACGCCTGGTATACCAACCTGTTTTTTCGCTAGACCACCTCAGCACTTAAAAAAAATTGTTTTTATATCCAAATACGTTTTTAGAATCAACTTAAAAATGAACATTTTTCTATTCTTGGACATGAATTGAACGCTCTTGATATGATTCGATTAACAATTTAAATTTCAAACTATTTTTTTTTCACTTCCCTTTTGTATATTATGGTGTTATGCCATGATTATGTCCAGATTTGTCCTTATGTTACTCAGTTTTTAAAAAAAAAAATCTAGAATTGCCCAGCATGTGGATACGTGTGGTAGAAAATATGGTATTTATAACGCTAAACTTTGGTGTTTTTTTACACGTTTATAGCTTAAAATACATAAATCCCATCTTCAAAGTTTCATCATTCCAAATAAAGAGTTGAGAAACATATTCTGTCAATTAAATTGACTGAATTTTATTCAAGTCGATAGAGATGAACTTAAATGAGGAATTTTGTCAAAAAATTCGGGAGTTAGGTTTTTGAAATTTTTCGGTCATACACAACTCTCTTTTTTATTCCCTCACCTAAAATTTCTTTCAAATAACACCATGAAATACGAAATAACAGTTTTTGATCAACTCATAAGTTTTGCATGTTATTTGGTCAATTTGGAAATGGTGGCCCATGATTCCTCACCATTTTAGCTTAGCTTGATTGACTACTCACATCCACCTTGAATCATTGAACCCTAAATGCATCCGAAGATGTCTTAATAAAGAATTTAAAAGTATTCTAAAGGATGATACGGTCAAAATTTGGTCAATATCGACTTGACGCATTTCTTTCAATTTTGCATTTAAAAACCTGAACAACCCTCATTTTGAAGGTATGTATGTGTAGAATGTTGCTCCTATTTTGATTTTGGAAAATGCCGTTGTCAAAATGCCGTCCAAGGAAGAACAGCAGCGGATCAAAATTTTGCTCGCGCATCGCGAAAATCCGAGCAACTCGCACGCAAAGCTGGCAAAATCGCTAAAAGTTGCCAAATCAACTGTTACAAATGTAATTAATGTGTTTGGGGAACGTTTGGGGAACGTTTGTCGACAGCCAGGAAGTCTGGATCGGGGGGAAATCGAAGAGAGTTGCCGATAGTTTCAAGCGAAACCCTCACCTCTCTCTCCGAGATGCCGCAAATAAGCTGGGTGTATCCTCTACAACCGTGCATCGAGCCAAAAAACGAGCCAGACTATCGACTTACAAGAAGGTTGTGATTCCAAATCGCGATGATAAACAAAATACGACGGCCAAAGCGCGATCCCGGAGGCTGTACACGACGATGCTGACGAAGTTTGACTGCGTGGTAATGGACGACGAAACCTACGTCAAAGCCGACTACAAGCAGCTTCCGGGACAGGAGTTTTATACGGCAAAAGGAAGGGGAAAGGTAGCGGATATTTTCAAGCACATGAAACTGTCAAAGTTCGTGAAAAAATATCTGGTTTGGCAAGCTACCTGTACCTGTGGCTTGAAAAGCAGCATTTCCATAGCTTCCAGGACTGTCAACCAAGAAATTTACGTGAAAGAGTGTTTGAATAAACGTCTGCTGCCTTTCCTGAAGAAACACGGTTGTTCCGTACTGTTTTGGCCAGATTTGTCATTTTACCTTTACGGTAAAAAGGCCATGGTTTGGTATGCCGCCAACAACGTGCAGGTGGTTCCCAAGGACAAGAACCCTCCCAACACACCAGAGCTCCGCCCAATTAAGAAATACTGGGCTATTGTCAAGCGGAACCTAAAGAAGACCAAAAAAAACTGCTAAGGACGAGCAGCAGTTCAAGGCAAACTGGCTTTTCAGTGGCGAAGAAGGTGGTCAAGGTGGCTGTACAAAATCTGAAGGCAGGGGTTAAGCGTAAGGCCCGGCAATTCGGATTTGGAAAAGCGGAAGCCTAACTGGATATTTTTCCTGAATTTTATACTAATTAAACTTGAAAAAGAAATTTAATTTGATTTTTTAAATAAACAATTTCACCGATTTACACGCGTTTACCCTTGACCAAATTTTGACCGTATCACCCTTTAGTATACTCTGTGATTGATTTCTAAATTTGGTTTAAATACAAGTCAATACATTTAGGATTCCAAGATCGCAGGCGTGGCTCAGTAGAACGAGCTCCACAATACCAATGGTTGCTACGCCGTGATTGACCGAGGCCATCAATTTTGTTCAGAGGTTGGCTCATGATTCCCCTTAATTAAAAAAAAAACTTTTTTTAAAACAGTTAAAACTTGGAAAAGTTTACTTAAAAATAAAAAAAACCTAATGATACGTCGGAAATAAAGAAAACAATATAATTGATCTTTTTTTTTCCAATTTTTGTATAAAAGAAGGGAAAAAGTGACCCATAATACCCCACCCTCCCCTATTAAATTTCTATTCAAATTTCAAACTAGGATTTAAAATCAGCTTTTTATTTTTAATTTTTTATCATGATTAGAATTTCAAATCAAAAATCCTAAACTGGATGCTGAATCCAAAATACGAAAATAGAAAATTTATTATGATTTTGAAAAATTTGAATCTAAACATCCTAAATGAGTTTAATCTTATTCAGTCTTGAATATTCAGAATTGAATTACAATCAACAAGTGAAAGTTCTGAACCTGAGATTAGTTTTAAAAGGTTTATAATCAGTTTTGAGTCCAAGATTGATGCTCTTAAATAACCTTACTGAATCATCAAAATGCGTTTGAAAATTTAAATTTTCAAGTGTAGAGTAGAAAACTTCGCTTGTTTTTCCTGGAACCTCAGGGGGATGGGGAGGAAGGAGGAGTGGGGTATTTTTTACCTATCTAAGGTTTTGTGTTAAAAGTTATCAGATATTGTTATGAGATAAGCCGTCCTTCACTATTGAAAAATGTTTGTTGTGCTGTTTCTGCTTTGAGGTGTAAAACACGCTAGCAATTAAAATTAGTTAACTCATCAAGGGCTGCACCATTAACCGTGTGACGACAGTTATAATGGCGCCATTGTTGCTGGAAAACATTCAACGCCACCACTTTTTAACCGACAATTAATATGCATCGCATCTTGAACAAGCCTCCTCCTTCTTGGCGGAGTTACGAAATCAAACATCGTTCGCTGGGGCAGGTACAGTTGAAATTTTTCAAGTAAAAACACGACGCCACAACAATCATAACCTCAACTCGTAGGCCAACCTCCAACCAACCAAGTGCTTGCTCTCTTCAGCAGAAACCCGTCAAAATCGTCACCACAAGTGCTTACAAAAGACCTTCAAAAATTTCACTTTCGCACCAGCCCGTCTGCCAGTCAGATAGATGGTCAGCAACATTCGAAGTGCTTGGCGTTTTGGCCCTTCCGACTAAGTAGAGGAGGTATTTCGCGTATCTCCATCTGTGACCTCCCCCAGAAGACAGGCCCGGAGCACATCAATGGCCTTCGCGTAACCCTCCGCATAAACTCGGTGACCTGATGCTGGCTGATGCTGGAAGCTAGCCGCGGCCAAGTTGAATCCATGAAGCACTCTGTCTGTCCGTCTGTCATCATCTCGCAGAACACAATTCATTCAAACCAACAGAAAAAAGACCTCCGGATAGCCCCGGATGGTTTAACCCGGACCAAAGGCTCGACCCCAGACTCATCATCATCTTCCGAGCTCTCAAATCCTACAGCCGGAATGGAACTTCACTTGTCCGGTTGCCGCAGCGATATTTTTTTTCTCCTACGGTCACAGCTTCCAGATGGTGTGATATAGCGTTTAATTCATTTTTATTACGCCATTTTAACTGATTCAACACTTGCATGTGCGATTACTTACTTTTGGAAGCCGTTTCCAATTGGTGGCTAGTCTGAGGTCGAATTGATTTTTTGATTTCAATAATTTGTATTCGAATACCTACAAGAGATCCGTGTTGCGAATTTTCGATACGAGCGTCGAATACACATAATTTCCGTGGAAGCATAAATACTTTGTGATTGATTTTTGAAAAATCCGCCAACTTTCATGATCGAGCTATTCTAACAGAACATGTTACTCTTATGAGATGGGAGAGCGTCTCCAGGCATCTGAAACTCAGTTCGCTTTGAGACGCCGAGTAGAGCAGTCGACTTCTTACAATAGAGCGGCTATTTTCATCGCGTGTGTAGCTAAAGCTACTGTTTAAGAAGAGCTTTGCCATTGTTCGGTTTAGAGCAGTGGCCATCCTAAATAAATCGGAAAAAGTTTGTGATCATATAAGATGGAGGAAGCACGAGCTAACTCGCTTCGCATTTATTTCGGACCCGGTAAGCAGGAACCATCGGAATTGGGAATTTTCCAATTTATGAAATTGAAGATGAGACTTTCTTCTGAGAATTTGCTGGCAATGTATAAGGAACCTAAGGAACATTGCGTGTACGTGAAATTTAAGACGGAAGACCAGATGAAGGAAGCTCTTTTACGCTTGCCCTCATCTATGGAGTTCTCGTATGATAAGAACTTATCAACGACCGTGACATTTTCGGCAGCTTCAAGTCTCTTCAAGTACGTCCGAATCTTCAATCTGCCTCCTGAGATTGAAGACGGGGAGATTTCCGAGGTTTTGTCGAAGTTTGGCATCATCCAGAGGATGGTTCGGGAACGATACGGAGCGGACACCGGATTTCCGATATGGACATCGGTGAGAGGTGTGCACATGGAAATCCAGCAAGAAATACCCTCGGCTATACATGTAAGGAATTTTCAAGCCCGTGTGTACTATGATGGGCTTCTGCACAAGTGTTTCGTTTGTGGCAGTACAGACCATAAAAAAGTGAACTGCCCGAAACGTGTCAGAGTGAGTGATCGTCTTAACCAACATCAGAACGCTCATGCAAGTTATAGCGAAGTCGCGGCTGGCTCAAGTCGTTGGCTTCCAAATTCCGGAGCCAAACAGAAGAAGGATGAGGGGGGTATGACGGTTTTGGGCACTACTCCCCTGAAAAAAACTGGAATCTTACCACAAGCTGGTAGAACTGACGAATCGGTTCGAGGAGAATCGAGTGAAATCGACGCTGGAAATTCGACGGAAAAAAACAACGAAGAAGAGGTCGTGGCACGAGGTGATCTTGTGTCGCACATCGATGGTTCGGGTTTAATCATCAAAAAACCTGACGAACACAAGCGATCCGAAGACGTGGAATTTTGTGATGGAGATATCACGACGGCGAATGATGCTGATGACGAAGAGGGTTTCACGACGGTAGCAGCAAAAAGAACGAAGCGTGGTCGAGTGACAAGGGAGATCGAAGGAGGAATCGAATCCGAAACATCATCCGAATCGGTTTCCAAAGCGTGTGGAAGCGGTGACAGCGTCCCGACGGCAAGTATTCCCATTGCCCAGAGTATGATGACGAGAGGTAGGTCGAAGCAACGAAAAGTGTCTGCGAGTAATAAATCTTCGGGGGGGGAGGGTCTTCGTTTTTCAAGTCAGTAGTTTAGTTTTTTTTTTCTCTTCAATTAATTTAGATAGATTAGCTCATTTTAGTAAAGATTTAGATTTATTTAATTTAAAAGTGTAGTTTATTTAAATTGTTAGTTTATTCAGTCATTCCAATTCAAATGTAATGTTTTTTATCTTGTTTTATGCTTCAAAATGAATTTTGTTTTTAAAATTGCCACAATCAACTTAAATAGTGCCAGAACTGCTGTCCACCAAAATTTACTTCGAGATTTTATTTGGAATCAAGACTTGGATTTAGTTTTTCTTCAGGAGCTTAGTTACGAAAATTTTTCATTCATCCCATCGCATATCGCTGTTGTAAATATCAATTCGCAGGGGATGGGTACGGGAATCTTGTTAAGGAAATCCTTCGAATACTCAAACCTCATATTGGATCCAAATGGCAGGATTGTTTCAATTATTGTTGATGGTATCAACTATATTAACATATATGCATTTTCCGGAAATAACAAAAAGAAAGAAAGAGAAGATCTTTTTCTGACTAACTTAGCTGTACATTTTGCTAAATCGGGGGTGGTTCAAAATGTTATAGGCGGGGATTTCAATTGTGTTCTCAATCCATCAGACACAACGAGTGGCCAAAAAAATTTTTCAAATGGTTAAAAGCGGCTGGTTGAAAGTTTCAATTTGATTGATGTTCTTCTTGCTTTGAAAAAAAATCACTTTACATTCACAAGACTAAACTCCAGCTCAAGACTTGATCGATTTTACGTACAGTCAGAATTTTTTAAGGTAGTCATTGATGCTGAAACAATATCAGTTCCGTTTTCAGATCATTGCGCAGTGGTGTTAAAAACAAGACATGATGCTAATTTACTGTCGTTAAATGGTAGAGGATATTGGAAACTAAATAGGCAAATTCTGGAAAACAATCAAGTAAACGAAAGTTTTGAACGAGATTACTTCAGCTGGAAGTCTAGATCTTTATATTGCAGAAACCGTAGTGAATGGTGGAACAACGTAGTTAAACCAAAAACGAGATATTTGTACAAAACAGAAAATTGGAAACAAAATCAAGCATCTATACAGGAGAAGAGTTATTTTTATGGGATATTGAACAACTTGCAACTGAGAAAACACCACGGTGAAGATGTTAAAAAAGATATGGATTTAGTTAAAGTTCGACTAATGGAATTAGAATCCAAAAGGTTAGAATATTTCTGCAACAAGCTAGACGACTTTAGTCTAATCCAAAAAGAAACAATCACTATTTTTCAAGTTTCATCTTCAATACAAAGATATGTTAAAACAGGAAATTTAAAATTAAAAGAAAACGGTGTAATAATTCATGAAACTTCAAATTTAAAAAGAAAAATCTATGAGCACTTCGCAACTCAGTTTGAAGAACATACATTAAATAATAGAAATTCAGAACAAAATCCTTTGAATGAAATCACCAAACAATTAACAGACGAGCAGAAAGGGGAATTAATCAGGAACATAACTGCTGAAGAAATTCAAGATACCTTAAAACAATGTTCTAAGAAAAAAACTCCAGGTCCAGATGGACTTTCTTATGAATTCTACATGAAGCATTTCGATATCCTTAAAGAAGAGTTAGTCAAAATCTACAATGATTATTTGTCCGGTAATGTTGAGCCACCCTCTGTCTTTAATTCAGGAATAATTACTTTGATTCCCAAAAAAGGATCAAAATATGAGTTAGACAATGTTCGTCCGATAAGTCTACTGAACTGTGACTACAAGTTATTTACAAAAAATTTGGCAAACAGAATCAAAAATTTTTTAGACGATATTTTAGGTCCAGAGCAATCTGCGTGTAGGCTCAATAAATCATGCACAAAAAATTTGTTAGATTTGAGGAGAATTATCATGAAGGCAAATGAAACCGCTAAATTCAAGGGTGCTTTAGTAAGTGTAGATTTGCAAAAGGCTTTCGACAACGTAAACCATTCATATTTATGGGAAATCTTACAGAAATTCAACTTTCCAGATTCATTAATACGATGCATAAAGAACCTTTACAGTTCAGCCAAATCGCGAATACTTTTCAATGGATTTTTTACTGATGAGATAATGATAAAAAGGTCTGTAAGACAAGGATGTCCTCTAAGCATGATACTGTTTACTTTATATATAGAACCACTGTTGAGGCGGATATCGAACAAAATTCCTGGAGTACTTATTTATAACAAGTTCATAAATACCATCGCGTATGCCGATGATATTAATATATTCATTAGGAACGATGCAGAATTTAGCCAACTTATGCAAAGTTTAAATTGTTTTGAATCATTTGGAGGGATAAAAATGAACGTCAATAAATCTAGTTATATAAGACTAAATAACTGTAGATTAGGGCCCCAACTTATTAAAGAGGTAGATTCTGTTAAGATTCTTGGCGTAGAATTCAACAGCAAAATTACCAATATAACAACAATTAATTATGATCGAGTAATAAGAAGCATTAACTATTTCTTGCATACTCACGGAACACGAAATCTCAATATTTTCCAAAAGAGCTGGATTTTGAATGCATTCGTTCTATCAAAGTTGTGGTACCTATCCCAAGTCTTTCCTGCATCGAACAAGCATACTGCTGAGATTAAAGCAGCGGTTGGTAAATTTCTATGGTCTGGATATATTTTCAAAGTTAAACGAGAACAGTTATATCTGAAATGTACTGACGGAGGATTAAATTTGGTAGATCCTGATTCAAAAATGAAATCCTTATTCGCTAAAACAATTTTAATAGACAACAAAAGTGACGAAACGTACATTCTGAATTATTCTAAACCACAAAATTTGACTTACTACTTCAGAGATTGGTTAGCAGCTGCAAGTGATTTGAAAACGAAATCTGAGTTAAATAGTTGTGCTTTGATATATAATCATTTTATAAATGGAAAACAAATTGTCCCTCAAGTAAAACATGATTTTCCAGCTATTAAGTGGGACATAGTATGGAAAAATTTCAACAAGCCGTTTATTTCATTCTCGGATAGATCTAGTATATTTGCTTTTACAAATAATATAATTCCAAATAAAGAAAAACTATTTGCGTATAACATAGGCCGTTTAAATGATAGTAACTGTGAACTCTGCGCGAGTACTGACAGTAACCACCACAGAATATCTGAGTGTAAAAATGCTAAAGAAGTAGTCGATTGGATAAGAATAGTAGTATTGAAAAAATGTAAAAAAAGGATCAACAATTTGGAGGATGTTCTGTCATTTGAGATCGACGATAAAAGTAAAGATGATAAAGCAACTTTATGGTGGTGTATTCGTGGGATTTCGCATTGCCTTCAGCATTATCCAAATGCAAACTTGTTTGTTTTCAAAAAAGAGCTACGTGATTTGCGATGGGAAAATAGAAAGATTTTTAATAAGCAGTTCGGCAATAGATTAAATGTGGAGTAGAAATGTTAAACAATTTTCGTAATTAGACAGGATATTTATTGAAAGAGAAAATAGGAAAATTTAGATAGAAATGAGGAAAATAATTTTGTAATTTTAGATGTAAGTTATCTTTTATTCAATAAAAAAAAAAAAAAAAAAAAAAAAAAAAAAAAAAAAAAAAAAAAAAAAAAAAAAAAAAAACTGTCCCATTGAATTTAATAAACATGTTTCAAGAACTTTAAGGGAAGTGTATGGTGATTATGAAAAAGGACTCGTACAGGAGGGAAGGGGGGGGGAGGGGTTATTTCGAAATTCAAATATCGCTAGAAATAACAACAATACCACAAATGTACAATAAACTATTAAATTGATTTCTAAAAAGCATAACCATCACACAAACTTGAAAAATTATAAATGTTACTGAAATGATTCAAAATAAATAAAAATCAAAGTTTCAAATCAATGTATTTTCCGGTAAGTTATTGAAAAATAATTTAAAATGATATTTTTTTTATTTGTAAAACCAAAAAAGTTTAAAGTCAATATTTTCGAAACACCAGAAACGTATGCGAGCTGAAATTTTTAATGAAACCAGAATTTAATGCTTCGGACATATAAGCCAATGCAAAAAATAAAATTAAAAAAATGAATTCTAAATTTTTAAAAAGGAAAAAAAATGTATTTAATTATTTATAATGGAAGTCAGAGATTAAATTCAATTTTATATTAAAATTCTTACAACTATCAAAATAAATGGCTCAAAAAGTTCATGTATGGTTGATGTTCACAGTAATAAATTTGATAATTTTAATAAACACAAATTCAATGCATAATCACTGACAAATTACATGTATTTTCATGGGTGATTTGTTCAATGAACAAATACGAAACTGATAAAAATAAGGAATTCCACGTTTTAACTAGAAAATATTGTGAGCACATAGAATAAACTCATTAAATTAGAATTGCACACTAAAATTAACTCTTAAAGTTGCTATTTAGAATCGTTTTTCTAACTTCATTAAGAAAAATTGAAAAATCTTGATCGATTCTAAAAAGATGATTTAAAATAAAAATAATGATAAGTGAAACGTTTATGAAACTGATGAACTTACAAATGTACATGTAACTAGAAACTGATTCTGAATTAGTTCAATGCCCTTCATTCAATTAAGAAATAATATTATGATGATGACAATAAAGGAATTTCAATTCTTCAACTTTTTTAAGTTTGGAAAAACAATTTTTTAACATTACTGAAGAAAGTTTGAAAAACGCTTTTCATTGATTGATTTGTTGAAGTTTGCAAAACGATCTTATTTTTCTTATAAAATCCTTAATATCCAATATTCAATAACTGTTTTAAATTATGTCAGAAGAAGTTGTCGTCTTATTTTGAGGAATTTCTATAAGTTGTAGAATTCAATTTCCATGAATGCGTTGTGTCTCTGATGCAAGAATATCTCAGCAATATCTGAGTCCTTGATAAAACGCAAGGTAGTATATTAATCTGGGCTTGTGATATAGCTCAGTTGGAAAGTCTGTTGTCTTCTGAGCCGATGTCCGTGAGTTCGAGCCCAAGAGTAAATATTGAACACAGTTGTACCGGATAAGTTTTTCAATAACTATCCGCCAACTGTAACGTTGATAAATTCGCGAATGCCATAAATATGGTAAAACGACTATAATCGAAACAAAAAGAATATTTATCTAAAATCAACTTTGGGTTTTTCTGTAGACTTATTGGGTTATCAGTTATGAAAGATCGTTTTTACCCAAGACTGATAAATTTAGCAATTTCCACACGCCATATCATCGACACTAGAAGTGATAGATGAAATCTGTGAATTCGAGACACCAATATCTTACAAAATCAGCTATTGAATCAAATGCACCAAAAATGCTGAGTAATCGTTACAATTTTTTTGGGTTGTTAGCCAATTTTCTGAAATGTTTATTAACACTTATTTTTAAACACATTTTGGGATCAAGTAATTTTACGTTTTTACGGTAAATTCATTTCTTCAATAGATAATTTTGCTTTGAAAAACTATCCATTGGGTGGGTCCGTTAAAATTGTTTTAGTCCCGGGAAATAAATTATGATAAGTGAATTGAAAAGTTGACGTTATTTGAAACATTTTGGCATTTTTCTAGTAAATTTAATTTCAGTGCAAAACTCTTTCGTTTGTACACTCAAAAATTTAGAGCAAAGTTGCATTAGATCTTAGAAAATCTGAAAAATTGCAAAATGATAAAAGGTTCAAGATAACAGCTTAATTTGAAAACTCGCCCAAATTTCATATTTTGAGAATCTTGAGTTGCCAAAATGTTTCAAATCACAATTATTATTTTGACATTAACTGATTGAAGAGTATGGTTTTTACACCACTTTTTACATTTTTTGTGGTCATGGTCTTTAAAAAAAATTTAAAAAATATCCCCATATGCGTAACGTATAGTTTCTAACTTCAGCTTTCTTGGACACTAAGTGAAGTTTTTTTAGAGGATTTCGTAGCTGGACTGCAGCGATCATTGCCAAAGCAAGTTTTTGGGATTTTTTTTCTTAGACTTTGAATAAGGGAAAACTGTAGTGCTATATTATCTGGATCAAGAGGTTTCTAAAACAACAATTTTTTTTTTACAAATTGGTTGATAAACAATAGCGATATTGTGATTATTATCGAGAAGTGTCAAATTGACACTCAAGGTCTGATCATGGAGGTTTTTGTCAGGACTTTCAGGGCGCTTCCATGACAAAGGTAATTGGAATTTTTAAGGGTCTTCGAATATATTATTCATTTGGATGCTCCTAAATAATGATGCAAGCCGCAAAACTTCCAAAAGTATCATATTGACACTCAAGAGCGGATAAGGGTAAAAGAGTTTAATGGGAGAGTTTAGGGCCACCCTAATACTGATCTGAATGTTTGCATTATTTCTAATAATTTCTTCTGGTTTCTGAATCCACGTTTTTTGAAAAAAAAAATTTATCAACTAAACAAACAATTTTTGTCCACTGTTCAGAAGGCGAAAATTTTGTTTAAATTGAGTTTCAAATGTATGAATTAAATAAAACGATGATAAAGTGCAACCATCAAATAGCAGGTGATTGGTATTCAACATAAAAGTGATTATCGGAAGGCCGGATGTAGTTTTTCAATATAATTAATTCGGAATTTCAATAAGAGTTCTTTTCTGGGAAAAATCTAGAGCAGGGACGGGATAATGTCAAAGTCATGAGCCAAAAATTGCGACTAGTGACCCAGTCTTCCCTTCACATGTCGTCAGTTTAAGATTTTTTTTCAAAATGAACGCAGTGATGAAAAGAAAGATATTTAAATAATGTAATTGATCATTGAGATCTCCAATTTTTCGTTCATGACATGATGGTAAAAATGGGGCATGAGAAAAATCACCAGTGCAATTTTTGACAACTTTGTTTGCCATGCTTACTTTGAACATTCTGTACAATGACAAGCACTTACTGACAAAAGTATAAAAAATGAAAAAAGAGATAAAAGTTTCTATACTAAGGTTGCCAGATTTTTTTCCACTCCCATCCGGGCCTAGCAATTCCGGGCATTTAAAAAAAAACCTGGCAAAATCCGGGCATCGATTTCAATTTTTCAAATTCAAAAACCGGGCAAAAACCGGGCAAAATTCAGATGTGATTATATATAAAAGCAAAGAAAAAATGCAAAAAAAATAAATTAAAATTTTATTAATGTAATTGCAGACTTCCAAAAAGTTTTTGGAACACTTAAATATTTATAGGTTTATAAAAGTAAATAAGCAAAATTATTTGAAAAAACCGTAAAAAATTTCCATACCGTTTAACGATCTTGCTGAAACTAACTCAAAACCTTTGATTTTTTTTTTGGATTCTTTGTGAAAATTATGAAAAAATCCGGGCAATATCCGGATTTTTTTCACGATATCCGGGCAACCAGGCCGGAGGGACTGTCTCGAAACTTTGCATCAAATATCCGGGCAAACCCGGATAAATCCGGGCAATCTGGCAAGCTTATTCTATACTTCAATGTAGATTTAATTTGGTTCCCAAATTTCATTCGTTGCCCACTCTTCTCTTACGTGAAATTAATTTACATCACGTGTAAAAAATACGATTTTTCATTTTTTCCATACATCAATTGTTGCAAATTTGTTACTTTATAAATCGAAGGGCTAAGAGAGACATTTTCATTATATGTAGTTGTTAAAAACAACGTGTCCACATGGTCGGGAAATTAAAGACGATTTTTGAAAAAAAAAATTAAAAAAGGGCAAATCTGAACGAATTCTAGGCTTTATTTTCAAACATACCTTTCCTCAGGTATGTTTGAAAATAAAGCCTAGAATTCGTTCAGATTTGCCCTTTTTTAATTTTTTTTTCAAAAATCGTCTTTAATTTCCCGACCATGTGGACACGTTGTTTTTAACAACTACATTTAATAGTAAAAACATGAAATTTAAAGTTTTTCATTGAATCACAGCAGCAGTGTTAAAATCGCATCGAAGGATTAAACCATTATTTTATTTTGATTTTTGAATTATTAAACATTGTTTTTGAATTCAAAATCTTAAAATTTTCAAAGAGAAATTTAAGTTCTCTATTTGACTAAGCGAATAAACTAAATTTTATCTGGGTTCCCAGTTAGATTTATCTTATCTCAATTTTTTAATGAATTTATGGGAAAGCCTGAATTTATCAAGCAGTTGCCGCCGCCGCCCGTGGCGTAGAGGATAGCCTTCAAGTCTTCTAAGCCAGGGGGTATGATATCGAATCCCGGTCACGGCATACATAGTACACTTTCGGTGGGTTGGTGGTTTTAGCATTTGTAAGATGCTAGCCATCAAATCCTCGAAAGATGTACGCTTAGAGTTAAGAAAAAAGGAATCTCTTCGAGGAAACATCATGTTTCATTGAGATCCTGTATGTGTTTGTGTTCGTTTAAAAAAAAAAGTTCTGGAATAAACGATAATCAAAGAATAAAGCGATATTCGTCACCATTCTTCTGTACGATCTACTGTGAAAGGCACACAGATATCCCTTAGATGCTGTGCTGAACCATAAGTTTTTGATGATTGTGTAGCTCTTTCTACATTACTTTAGGATATTTCATTAAGGGGGGAGTAGGGTCTAACGGGTAAAAAAAACACCATTTTCCCGAATTTTTTTAAGAGCTATCGTTCAAACAAATGTATTTAATTTTTTTGCATTATAAAAAACATTGTTGAAAGAACATTTAGTAATTTTGAAATATAAAAAATATTGAAAAATGAGCTGGTGACGGAGCACTTTCGAGGATGCCTTTTAGAAAACAGGATTTGCGGTGGACACTGTATCTCAGCACAGAATCATCTGAAGTCAAAAAATCAGAGCAAAATATTTTCAATAGATGTTTTTCTGGACCCCAACGGTTTTATTTAACTTAAAAAAACTTTTATGAAATTTTTGTGGCTGTTTGAAGTAAAAACTACGATTTTTCACGAAAAAATCCGCCATTTTTTATCTGTAAAATCTCCCCAAAGTAAAAAAAAAGAAAATCGTTGGGGTCTGGTATTTTATATGTAGAAAATATGTTCCAAATTTGAAAAGAATCGGTGAAGTAGTGTTCAAATGACGATGTCCACTGATTTAAATGTGCTTTCGAGAAAAACGCGTTGGAAGTTTCTGCTGCCGCATTCTTGCAGTATTAGATAAGAGGAGATAAAGGCCTATAATTTCTACAGTTTTGCTTCGATTGACTTCAAAATTTGACACAACATTCTTGAAATGTTTTACAATAAGAAAATAAAAAAATAGAAAAAATCGATTTTTTGAAAGTGTTAGACCCTCCTCCCTCCTTAATTATCTCAAATCATTTGAATAAATTGACAGGTCTGTTATTGTATAAATTTAAATAATTAATATTCGGCCAAATTCTTAGCTCAACTTTTCGGTGAACCAAATATTCGGCATAACGGTTTTTTGGCGATATTCGGCGCTAAATATTCGGCCGACCAAATATTCAATACATCTCCAATAGGGCTTTTGCTACACACATAACTAAAAGAGGTCTGTTGGGCATAAATTAGAGATTTTTGTTCACGATTTCACTGAAGTTCATCTGATTTGTTGATTTTTTTTTTTTAAATCTATGGGATTTGTGTCTTGGAAACAGTCAGTTTGTGTATTTCTAATCATCTTCTTTTAAATAGAACCCCTATTCTGATTTTTCATTGATCGTCAGTGACGAACCGAGCAGAACAAAGTTTTAAAAATCAAATGTTCCCTTAAGGCACTTGAAATAAACCCTGTAGATACTTTGTAGGTAGATTCTGATTCACCTGTAACAAGTTTTCTCACTCGGAGGATGAAGTTAAGTGCCCATGTTACTAAATTTATCAAAAAAAAAAAAATCAAAATATTTGTTATGCTTCCATTGATAGGAGTCGAATTTATATCAAAATCATGGCGGTATAAAAAGATATATAAAGAGTGCCAGTAGGTTTAGTGCTAATGACTGAGTTATAAAAACTGATCAATAACATAACTGAAAAAAGTTTGCGCCAGCCGATGGGAGATACCAAAAATGAAGTATGAATATATATTTTTTTAATTTTTTCCCTGAATAATTAGAATATTTCGTTCATTTCCTTTTCTGAAAGTTTTTCCACTCAACGGATAATTTCCCATTTCTGAATGAATGTAGCTTAACTCTGATTCAGTATTTGGATTTCAATTTTTGAATCTGAGACATTTCAGAGCTCTGTTATTAAATCTTGATTTTGATCCTGGTACCTTACAAAAGCATCGAGGTGACAATACACAAATCTATGCATTTGTGCTGTGTACTAGTGTCTGAGAAAATGCCATTTTCCACATTCTTCTGCCCAGGGGCGGTCCTAGAGTCGGCTCTTGGGGGGGGTGATTTTCCAATTTTCAAAAATCAGTCAATATAAAGGAACGTTAATATCTGGTGAAAAAAACAATCATTTGAGTGAGCGAAAGAAGAAGGGAGGGGTTTCCGGGGGGGGGGGGGGGGTGTTATCCCTTTATAAAACATCAGCGAATCTATAATAACCACTGCGAAAAAATGTTGATATTTTTTTTTATTTGTCGGTATATCAGGTATTTTAGAATTGTCATTATAAGAGCCTTTTAAAAAATTTATCGTTATAAATGTATTTTTTGCTATGAAAATAATACACACGTTGTTGAGAGATGAACACGTAGAAAAAAAAATCAAGTTATCTTCATTTATTTCCTGAGCTTCTAAATATTAGAGCTCTGGTATTTTATAATTTATTGAAAGTATTTTACTTTTCACCGATAAGCCCGATAAACAAATTAACAAACATAACTAACGGGCATTGAATTCTTCATTGGGGTATTTTACTGAATCGTGATTTGGAAATAGTATTATATTATTACTTAAATACTTAATAGTATATTAGTATTAAAATTTTCAAATTTTTCAAACACAATATATAAAATCAACACTTTAAATATAAATTAAGTAGAAGAAACCGATTATCAAAATCAGTTTCTAAATTTTGGAACCGAATTTTATTTGATTTGCTTTTGAATTTAAAGTTTTCATCAAAAATTTTCAATTTAAATTGTATTACAACGAATACATTACAAACAAAAGTGATTAATGTTTGTTCATTAATCTTTGTCCACCACATAATAACCAATTTTTTAAATAATTTTGAATTATAAAGAAAATAATGAAATGAAGGGTTAATTCTGAATGTTAATACTCTTCTTTAGTTAACAGTCTCAATCATTTGCAATTGAAATAGCCAAACCTTCAGATTAAGAATATCAAACCTTAAGCTAAATTTTAAATTAAAATTTCAATATTATTGTGCAGATAAGCTGAAAGCAGTATCGGTGACATAATTGCTGTAGATCTATAGAAATCCAGGAGTGTTGGTTAAAAATCGCTAAAAGATCTTCTGACTGTTTTGCATGGTAGAATGCCTTGTTGCCGGAAAAATAGTGGAATGCTAAGGGGAAAGTTTTAATTCACAAGGGAAAAATTAAAACCGTGGCAAACTGATTTTGGAAGCTTTTTGCGTCTTAAATTCGATTTTTTTGTCTATTTTTTCCCTTCTTATTTTCTGGCATTGAGTAATTTTAAAACAAAGCAGTTCAGAGTGAAACCGATGAATGATAATTGATGAAGTAACTAACCTGAACAACAAAAAATATGGTAAATCTTTTCGTTATCCTTCATTTACTCAACGATACAGGTCAGAGGGAAGAATGCTAAGAAGTTACAAATTCCCGAAAAAAACAATACAGATTTCGTCTAGATAATCTTCGTATTTTACAAAATGGGGAAAGATACTTACTCCAATAATTTTTTCTCATGGTAAATTACTCACAGTCTTTATGAAAATTGATCATTAAGTTAATACCTTTCTTTCAATTTTTTTTTGATATTTTACACTTTTGCTAAAAGTGCACAAATTTCTCCAATGAGCCTTGTTTTTTCAAAATTTATACCGGAAAAAACTGCCCCTACTTTCATAACAGTCCCATATGCAAAAACAAGCAAGCGAGGAAATTAGCTTTTTCTGTTTTAGAATATATTTTGAAATTGTAACCACAACTTTCAGCATAAACGAAAAACATTTGATGGAATGTGTTCTAGGTTGTCATAATAAATCGTAAGACCTGAAATTTTCGAAATTGGGTCATTGGTAAGGTTGGGAGCACCATTTTTTTCGTTATGGGACTGTTATGCGAGCATATTTCAAACCTTTTTTAAATCTACTCGCATAACGGTCCCATACAGAATATGTTTTTCTCACCAAGCTTCTTTCTAAGACTTCAATTTGATCATTTCTGAACCTTTAAAAACGATTTTCATTAAAAGAAACATACTTTTGGAAAAATATCGTGAAATCCGTACTGTAAGTTGAATCTTTTTACGATTTTTGATTGCATCTGATAGTTTTTCGCTTAGGAAGACATTCCTTCCTTCTTACTGACCTGGCTTCGAAAACTAGGGTGCATAATTCGACATCAAGTGAGTTAAATCTTTTTTAAATGATTCAAAGCAATATATCTAAGACTATTTCGCCGAAAGAAGCATTGAAAAGTAACCAAATCCGTGGTATTTCACATATGGGACTGTTATGCGGGTACATTCCATATGGGACAGCCACAAGTTGATATTTTTTTCGAAATTTCTAGAACAAAATCTCTTTTTTTATTGTTTTATATTGAAGCCCTATGTTCAAAATGACGAGCTGTCAGGTTAGATAAAAAATGACGAAAATTCATATGGGACTGTTATGCGAGTAGGGGCAGAAAAGCGCTGATAAAATAATACAAATTTGCATTTAGAGCTCCTAAATAAGTTGAAATCAGTTTCAAATTCTTTGCACTTCGGAAAATGTGAATTTTATTTTCTTGTGTTATAGTTTTGAATGCAGATTTTGCGTTCTAGAGATGAATTTTTGAATCTCTATCTCCAACACCAATTCCTGAAACAGCTGAGATAAATACTTTTTTGTTCCTTTTTGGCACTAAAAACTCATAGGAAACGCAAAAGTCATAAAACGTAATCTCTTTCTTCGATTTATTATTGCTGAATTCTCTTGAGAGGTTTTTTTTTAAATTTAAACTCCTCCCGATCAGGAGGAAAAATCAAAATTATATCAAAATGAGATATTTTGATACTCAATTTTTTTCTATCAATATGAGTTATAATAACTCGTAGGATGTTAAAATATTTCAAATCATATAAAAAGTCTATACGATCATAGCTTAATTATATCAGTTTTTGATATGCTCAAATCAAGATTATATCTCATTCAGATAGCATAGCTTGATATTGGGCAGAACAAAATCTTACATAATTATAGCTCGTCAAGATATGAATGCTTCGAGTAAAATTTCTAAAGGAATTTCAATAACTCACATAGTTTGCTAAAACCATGCTCCATTTCTGGTTTCCCAAAACTTTGATTTCAATTTTATGAATGGGTTGAGCGAATTTCATTAAAGCACGGTTTGGGCCGTTGACTTCGATGTCCGTGTTTTATGGAATGTTGTATGCATATTAAAATAAGATATGATCATAATATTTTATAACAATTTGAAGCAAATTCTTTATCGTTGAAAGTGAGTTCAATCCTGTTCGAGAAATTCAATCAAAATAAAATATTACCCAGTTTTAGGAAACTTATAGTCGAAAACCTTGAGATCCAAATTTTATCCAAGAAATATATAAATATCTCCTTGAAATATGTTTTAGTTATTGTTTTGACATGCTCTCCTGATCGGATTACTATGAATATTTTGTATTCGATTTTTGTTTGGCAGTACTTGTATTTTTTTCACAGTCATCCATAACATGAATGTTTGACATTTAAAACAGAATTAAATAATATCAGATCTAAAATTTAAATTTTTGTTTTTGAATTTCATAATATAGGTTATTAATTTTAAGTTTATAATTCATATTTGAATGGTGGATAAATTGAAGGTGAAAAATTCTCGCGAAAGAGAATCTCAACTGTGATTCAGAATCTGATTTTTTATTTTGCAATTGAAGGCAATAAATGTATGATGAAAGCAGAACAAATATTTCAAGTATTTCAGTGATATAACCATTTTCACCCCCCTGTATGACTTTTCCAAATTTTTCATTCCATTCAAATTCAAAACAAAATCAAGAATTCAGAAGCTCTGAATTTGAAGCAAATACTAAAATTTGTTGCGATTTGCTTGTGTTAATTGAGGCCTATGAGGGAAATTAGTGACAATTTAAAAAAAAAAAGTTGTCCCTACATTTTATTAATAGCAAATTCCAAATCAACACTCAACAACACACTTTCGTTGAGTCACTTATCAACAAAAGTTATTTGGTATAATTCAGTCCAGGAAATCCTAAGTTACAGCTGCTTGAGTATGGTGAACCGACTTTTTTCAATATTGAGCCTTTTAAGTGATAAATTAACTTTTTTGTGGAATAAACACCCCCACGAAGTGGAAAATTTTTAAAATTGGAAAGCACATCTACTAAGAAAAGTTCCAACTTTTTATAGAAATTCTAGCATTTGCGGGTATTTTGTAACGGATTTTTGCTGCTTGGGGGGGGTGATCACCCCGATCACCCCCCCCATAGGACCGCGCCTGCTTCTGCCCACGGTTGTCTGCCGCAGTTAATTCATTCTATTGAAGTCTTTTTTTGGAACCGTAATATTATCTAAATATGATCTACAGAATACAAAAGTGTTTAAAATCGAACTGTTTTAAAATAAAAATTCTCTGAAAGTGCAAAAACAAAAATCAGAAAAACTGGTTTGAAAATATTTTAGATTTTCTAAATATTTTTAAAGTTTTAGATGAACCATTCAGCTATTATAGCTTGATATCATTTACCGTCAACTGGGACAACATGCAACAATTTTCAACTTCAATGGCTTGAATGAAAACGTTTGAAAATTTAAAGTTTTGGATACATTTGTGATGTCGTAATGCATAAAGCACCAATTGCAGTGATTTTTGGTTTTGTTCGAATTAAATTTTTCATTTTTCTGACAAAAATCGTTTTAAGAAAAAAGTGTTAATTTGCTGCATACATTTAGGGGAAAAAATGCTACAAAATATTCTATTAGCTCAAATCATGAAAATAAAATTTAAAATGGATGAAATTTTAATGTTAACAAACGCATAATACAAAACAATCATATCCTAGCATATGAAAACGCGATTTATGAGATTTAGTTCCTATTTGCATTCTGTTGTATTTTGCCCCAGACAGCTAACTAAATTGTTAAAATATTTATTTTAAAAAATTTGGTGATTGTCCGAAAAATATTTATACACCAACAGTGTTGGTATAGGATAATGAAAGCAATATAAAGTTTGTAGGTGAAATCATTAAGCCAATCCGTCAAACTAGGTAAAGTTTTTTATGGCATCGAAAAATGTTAAAATCTGTACATCTATTGCTCTATTTTTTAAATTTCTTATGACTATCAAAAACTTCAAAAAAATCCTTCATGATGTTAAAAACTATATCATCATCAATTTGTTATCAATCAATGATAACTTCATTACAGTACACCGAAGTTTTTTTTAACGTGGTTTTTTTACACGGTATTTTTTTTACGCGCGATTATCGAATTAACGCGGTTTTTTTTACGCGGATTTTCGAATTAACGCTGTTTTTCAGAGAAAATATTCTAAGACTTTTTCAAAAGAAAACACTTAGAACCTTTTTGTAGTTGGGAAAATCTTAGCTCTGAGACTAAGAACGTGATACATGAGATCTGAGACCTGAGACCTGAGACTTGAGACCTGAGATCTGAGACATGAGACCTGAGATTTGAGACCTGAAATATGAGACTCGAGATCTCAGACATGAGACATGAGACCTGAAATATGAGACTCGAGATCTGAGACATGAGACATGAGACTTGAGACTTGAGACATGAGACATGAGACATGAGACATGAGACATGAGACATGAGACCTGAAACATGAGACATAAGACCTAAGACATAAGACCTGAGACATGAGACATGAGACATGGGACCTAAGACATGAGACATGAGACGATCTGAATTCCACACTGTCAAATAAGCCTCACTATTATTCTACTATTCTATTAATCTAATTGATTTTGTTTTTTATCTTAAAAATAAACTATCATTGTACGCAAATTCTTAAATAATCATGGTTCTTACGCGTTTTTTTAGTTACGTGCTGTTTTGTGCGAATTTTTTAATTAAAATGGATTTTTTACGTGGATTTTCGAATTTCGGGGTTTTTTTACGTGGATTTTCGAATTAACGAGGTTTTTTTTACGCGGATTTTCGAATTAACGCGATTTTTTACGCGGATTTTCGAATTTACGCGGATTTTTTACGCGGTTTTTTTTACGCGGGACGAAATACCGCGTAAAAAAACCTCAGTGTATATTGAAATAAAAATCGAATAAGTGTTGTGGTATACAAATGTTGCATCCAGCCCTGCTTTTGCATGATGCTCCGTTTGACGGTATATTAAAAGAAACGAAAATCCTTATATCTCACCTCTTAATTCAATAATTTATTTTTTTCAGTATTTTTCAACAACATAACTGTTTAGGGTGTCTTCAAATTGTATGAGTTTTTTCAGAAGCCCACATTATGTGAGGGAAGTTACACTTCCACTTCTGTGAAGATTACAGCACATGCTTTTAAAAAGCCGAGCAAATATACGAGCCATATAATTTACACATACTGATAACTCATCTCGTAACCGTCTCGCGATGTAGCATTTTTTTCTACAACCCCTGCAGTAGTAATTACGCTATTGAGCCGGTCAGATCAATTGATTCATAAATTCAACTTCCAACTACTACCTTCTGTACAATGTAGTGCCACTTTGTTGTTTGGCTTTGAATCGTCGGAGTGGCCTCAAAATTGGCATTCGTAACACACTCACGCTCACGAAGAGGACTCGTAAAAAAAGTCTGAAACAGTCGAAATTTACCAAAAACCCATTTTTCGGGCCGACAGAAGAAGATGAAAAAAAAACATCACTTAAAAGTGTTATACCCGACAGAAGCACCACAACCCAAACAACATCCATGAATGTGTCCACGTTTTTGTGTGTTGATTTTGCTTCAGAGATTGAAAGATTTTGAACCGGTAAGGGGGGATGCGATAGGGGGAATCCATCATCACAACAGACTGGTCCAAACATGGCCGGCATATCGCCGAGTGATGGCGCAACTTGGAAGCAGCTTGGAGGAAGAAAAATAAATCCAACTTACGAGAGACGGAGAGACCTTCCTTCATAATCACCACCAACATCACATAACTGAGCTGATTCAACAGCAGCAGCAGCCAGCAAACTTGAGAAAATACTCTCACTTTTCTTTACACATTCAATGGATGTTTTTTCTTTTTTTTTTGCTTTACGTCTTACGCCGTCACTCACATGGCGACTGCACTAACCAGTGTAAATCGATAAAGGTAGGATGGAGAAAAAAAAACGTCGATGCAACTCACCAATATCAGTAGAGTAGGAAGTTGACGCGCCAAGCTGCTGCTCCTATAGTATGCCCCCATATGAGGATCGAGACCGGTTGCATAATATTACGTGATAATAAAATGAAAGATAGACACTAATAAATTTAAACTGTTTGTCAATTTATACAGCCCCGAATTGAGTGATGAACGGGTCCAAAATAAGGAAAAGACGAATGTTATCCAAACTGATGAATGTTTAGATATTGTTGTTTTTTTTTCTTTTTATTTTGGTCGGAAAGTGTGTCACGAAAATTGATGAGCGTTTGGTGCTCGATTTTTTTTGGAAACCAATGATTCATATGAAATTGTGTTAGACGAATTTATTCTAACGGTTAATAAAAATTACCTTAGAGATTTTAAATTAAACTGAAAATCGAAAAACCTCTTGAGGAAGAGGTTGTTAACGAAAAAATCAGATACTGGCAGATTCTGTTTTGATTTCAATACTAACTGACTCGGTGTGCTTTGCTGACCCTTACAAAAACAAGGCAACAATGTTCGTAACATGATTCATATTTTTAGTGATTTGTCATTTGCTACATTTGGCTTCATTTGTTTGATAAGGAATTTTGTTTATCGCCGCGCTTTAATGTGATTTGAATCATCGCCGAAAAACGTCGATGATTCAAATCACATTTGTTCGATAAGAGTTTTTTCTTCCCGACTCCTCCCGGAAAAAGGAGGGTCTCAAATTTTTCGTACTCAATCAACTTAATATTGCTTGATATGTTCAAATGTGTCAAAAAATCATAGAACTGTACTCAAATGATGTTCCATGTCAAATTTCGTTCGTTTGTTAGATTCCTTCTCACATTTGAGCAGTTTTGCATTATGCAAAAAAAAAGTATGATACTACTTCCTCCCTTTTTCTCTACCCGTTGGAAGACGGGATGTGTCTAAAATTTCCGTAGAAGCATTCCTCGTATCCAAATACCCTTGTACGACAAATTTGTTTTCTTTTGCTGGATTGGTTCTGGGGTTATGTAAATTTTTTTAAGAGAGCCCCCTTCCCAATTTCTTATCCCCCCACTGAAAAAGGAAGGGGCTACACACCATCATTAAAACATTTCACGTACCGAAATACAATACCATGCCAAATTTTGTTCTATTAGCATGCTCAGTTCTCGAGTTATGACTTGATACTTCAGTTTGAGAGACTCCTTCCTCCTTTCAAGTGAGAGGGAGGGAGTCCAAATGGTTCAGAATTTTTCGAGTCTTTAGGGAACAGACAGAGTAGACAGAATAGACAGAAAGACAGACTGACAGAAATTCATTATTTTACATACAGATTTTTGAATATTTTGAAAAGGGTTGCTTTTTCGTAACATCTAAAATGTTTAAACACTTACTATGGAAAGGAGTTTAAAGCATGATCACTTGTTGGAAAACATTTAATGATATTTGATATTTGATAAACTAATAAACTAAACTAGACTAAAGGTAATATATTTATCAACCTTCATGTAATAAAGGATGCAGATCTCACTTTGATGTTCCTGTTTCAGAGAAACAACGCCTTCAAAAATCAAATTCTTTAATATATAGAAATTCTTAAAGATAATGTACACCTTTTTGATTCATCATTCAGGAAAACCATCAAATATTTGATACCGTAATCCGGGGTAATATTGATCACCTTTTTCAATATTTTCCGATTATTTTTTCTTTTAAGAGAAATGTGGCATGTTTCATATTTTTGAAATCAGTACTCGACTCCAATGAACGTAAAACATGGTTGCAGAAATTTAGTATACCACTTTAAATTTGACAAAAAAAATTGATTTCGTCTCTGTTCTGAATTTGATGCTTTGGGGTGACATTGATCAGTTTCTATCTTGACGGTTTTAACGAGTTTTCTCGATCATAAAGGATACAAAACACCTTCATAATATTTACAAATGATAGTTTACCAATTTTGCTTTTTGCAAATCTTGCTTTTTGACGATTTTTTTTAAAAACATTTATAATTGAAAATAGTTCTATTATGTTGCATACATTTAGGGGCAAAAATTAAAACAATTGCTAAATAGTTTGAGCTACAAAATACAAATGAAATGTTACATTAACACATTCCTCTAAGCCCTCCCACTATTCTCATTTTCATTTTTCTTATAAGTTAACCATTTGATAGGGTTTCTATCCATTTGTCCAATACGGGCTTACTCTTGGAAAAATGTCCTAATATTTTAAATATCAAAAATTTATCACTAAAAGACTATACAAATAGCACTATAACTAAACATAAAAAAGAAAAAAAAGTAGTTCTTTCACATTCAATAACCCGTTTGCTTCTAAATGCTTTTTGGTTTCATCAGGAGAGCTGTTTGATTGCAATCCTTGGAAAAAGTAGATATTTTAAGATATTGAAATTAAATTTTTTTTAACTGAAATACATTTCAAATACAAACAACATTTTTGTCTATTTGATACTAAAACTGTAGGCTTTCAAACGTAGAAAACAAATTTCAAAAAATCAAACTATACACTGTGTTATTGATGATAATGTGCAAATATTTTTAGTTGGTCAAAGATACCATGGTGATCAAAGTTACCCCGTTTTACGGTATAGAAGATTTCAACTAATTTATCAACTTTTTTAAAGGCTGCGAAATGATTTGAATTTCTTGTATTCAGCGCCTTCAAATAATTCAAAACCAGTTTTGAGATTTGAGATTTGAGAAATATATAGATTTATCATCTAAATTACGCGTCTACAGGAAGAAAAATATGAATGTTTTCAACCGAAAATTCGATCAAGCCAACCATCAGATGCCGATGCCACGAAAGGACATACAAGAAATACTTAAAATCCAATTGCATGGCTGTTTTAACCGTTACTGATATTTCCTCTGAATGTAGAAAATCATAAATTTCCAACATCAAAAGGAATATTTAGGTAGAAATTTAGGTAGAAACATCGGCGACTTCTTAATATTTGCAAAAATCCGTCTGAAAGGGAAAAAAGTATCCATTAAAAGTCCAAGAGAATAATGAAAATATTCGAATTTACTTACACGACATTTTTGGTTTGGGAACAGAAATCTGGTATTTTCTTGGTTGGTTCTGATCGGTCGCTGCCGCTTATTGCCTCAGCTGATGTAGAGGGACAGTTCATATAACGCCTCAAGTGGCTAATACGCGCCACTCGTGTTTTGAAGAATCTGTAATATTTAAAGCCTGCAAAATATTACCAATTTGTTTTAAATGCTTTGATGGGCCATGGCAAATATCAATTTTTCTTAAAAAATATGCTCGTGTCGTGAAAATTTCACTATTTAGGTTTTTCTTAATTTCGATGAAAATTTCAAAACACTTTCAATAAGGTGTCACCAAGCAGAGAAAAATTAATAAGACAATATTTTCTGACACATCGACAGAGGAGAATGTAAACTATGATTTTAGGCTAAAAAATCATACTGAACTCGCTTAGATATTCATTTTATGGGTATGTTTTATCATGGCCCTTGCGCTCGTTATAACACGCCAATTTTAAAACATTAATTTTTCAAAACGCCCAATTTTCATTGAACGTGAACAAAAAGTCTAAAGCTATATATTGAGGCTTGATTCAGCCCAAAAAATCTACTTTTAATTTTTTTTTTATTTTGATTAGTCCATTTTGATTAAATTTTCAGTCAAAGTGTCTGTTAGTGTAAGTGTGTTTTCGGTCTTCGGCTGCTTTCGGGTGTGTTCGGCTGCTAGGCAGCGACGCGTATTTGCAAGACAGTTTTGTTCTGTGGTTTCGAATATGGTTTTTGAAAATCTAGTTTTCGAGGCAACTTAAGGAATTTGAGTATTAAAAATTAAAGACATTTGTAGAAAACATTTTTCTTCATCGATTACACTCGTTTTTTAAGCAAATTGTATGTGTAATACACAGCAAATCCGCGAATAAATAACTTTAAAAAAAAGTTTTGATTTTTTCCGGTGACAGTCAACTTTTCTTGAAACACTTAAGCACCCTCTTCTTATTTTATCTTTTAAAAATCAAATAAAGATAGTGCTCGTTCGTCTTTGAAAGCTACGTTGGCTGAACCAAAGTTGAGGTCTAGTAACACATCAGTGACATAAGAGAATTAATAATCAAAATGTTAAAGTAGACTAAGAAAAATGTAGTATTATTATAGCATTAAACAGCTGAGAAATCCTATACAGCTGAATTAACGTCACAGAAAAGCAAATTTGTTCATAAATATCGATGTTGAATAAGCAGTATTAAACCGTGATATGGAAGAAATTTTATATTAACTTGTAAAATTTTTTATCCGTGTTCTCTCAAAAAATGACCCTTTATGCTTTCTTATTTTTTCCCCGTATTTCAAGTTATATTTGTAATGTTTCAGCTGTTTTACGTTTCCCTTCATAATTTACTCTGTCGGAAATATACGCTCCTTGGAAAATCAAACATGTGGTTTTGTTCTAAGACAGTTTGTGTTTGTGTTTTTTTTTATTCGTTTTCCTTCTACTGACTTTTTCGCTTAAATCTATAATGCACGTGAGTATTGTTGATATAGGAGAAACTGACTCATGGGAGGAAGGTTTGATGCGCTATTTTTCTATGACATTTTTGCTCAAACAATGCATGAATTATAAAAAAAAAATTTTAAATACTTTTTGACTATTAATTTTTATCTTTTTTTACATAATTAGTTTTTCGTATTAAATAGAAACTTTTGAAAAAAAACCATCCTTAAATCTTTCTAATGATGAGCAATTTAGTTTAAAATCTGGCAGAATCTAGTATATTATTTCAAAATTTTCAAACCAAAATTCGGGCAAAATCCAGAAAAATTTGACAAAAATCCAGAAACTATTCAACAAAAATCAATAAAACGCTCATTCTAAACCTCATCAATTTTGAGTGACAAAATTTTAAAATTCTAATGCTAAAATTTGAATTTTTTGTTTGATTTTTCGAAAAAACTGTGAATGAATCTGGGCAAAATCATGATATTTTTCAACAAAATTTGGACAATCGAGCCGACCCGATCCTTTCCCAATTGTTTTAAGAAGTCTGAGTAAAACCGGGTGATCAGGTGTTCTTTTGATTTAAACTTACAATTCTTTTTTCTACGAAAGCATTCATTTCGAAATAATATAAAAATAAATTCAATTTTAAAAAGTAAAAGTTTGAAACTCGGTTCTTGAAAAAACTGCAATATAATTAATATTAAAAAATACGCCAAAAAATATGGAGTTCCCTGCAACTTCTATAAGAAAAGATACATGCATCTTTATCATCAATTGCATTCATAAAAAAAATCAATTCTTTTGAATTTTTTTTTAAATAAAAAAGACAAAACCTGCTGAATGACCTCAAACTCTACTTAATTTTTGTCAATTTTCAAGGGAATTTTGCAAACGAAATTACTTTGGTAAGATTTTAAAATCGAACTAACAATCCGAATCAAAAGCCTGTGATCTCTTGCAATTTAAATTCTTCACTGAAATAAATTTTATCATCTTGATAATTTTTTTATATAGTGGAACTCATTTATCAGCTGAGTTTATAATCTAAATTATGAACTTGAACTCATCATTTGAGTTTTCAATCTGTTTCGGAATTTCAATACGATTACTGAAATGTACATAAAAACGGTATCTGAATTTAGAACTATGAGCCAAGAATTGGAATCAGTTTCAGAACCCTAAATCATGGACCCATAATTGTCGTTCGGATGTTTTGGGTTGAATTTCTTTATTTGAATTATGTATTTCTTATCTGACTTGCAAATCTAAATAAAAAAAATCAAATTTCAAATAATGCGTCTATATCGTTTTGAAGCTATGTTATATTCGAATTTTGTATAGAATAAAGTTCATGAACTTCGAATCCGAATATGAAAGATAAACTCAGAATAATTTCTAGGGATGAATCATCCGCGCGGATAAAAATTCCGGAAAAAGAAAAAAAAAACCAGAAGGATTCCTAAATTTTTTATATATATTTCTGAAAATATTGACTAAATGTAAAAATGCGTATGAGTTTCGAGAACCATGACTCAAATTTTCAAAGACGTGTGAAACCAAATTGAAACGAAAATTTCAAAAACAGCTTTTCATTTTTATTTTTAATAATGATTCGAATTTTCAAGAAAGCTAAACTGGAAAAATAAAACTTTTTATTTGCTTCGATTATAGTCGTTTTACCATCTTTATGGCATTCGCGACTTGATATCAACGTTGCAGTTGGCGGACAGTTATTGAAAAAAATCATCCGGTACAACTGTGTTCGATATTTACTCTTGGGCTCGAACTCGCGGACATCGACTCAGGAGGCAACGGACTTGCCAACTGAGCTATATCACAAGCCACGGAAAAATAAATGATATATGAAAACACAAATGAAATTACGATTTTGATGATAAGAAGCAGCCTGAATCTCTGAAATGAGGTAAATTTTCTTTGAAATTTAGTATTCAGAAATAAATTACATACCTACAATCAATAAGAACGAAAATTTTGAAAAACTGTAGCTGAGTTCTGAACCTTTGTTTTTGAGGTTTTGACATCAATTCTGAGTCCAGATTGATACCATCGAATAACCTCATACCATAATCAAAATTTTATTAAAAATATCAAAATTTAAGTGTAGAGTAGAATATCTCGCTTGCTTTTGATCGACCCTCGTGGGGAGGGTTTAAACCCTTAACTCCCCCTCCCCCCCCCCCTCACCTTACGCAATCAACTATGAACATAATAGATTTAATTGTAATGGTATAATTGATTCAACTGTAAATAAGATAAATTCAACTAGATTTAGTTTTAGATATTTAAATATAAATATCATTGATTCAACAAACTGACATTTAACTATGAATACGATAGATTCAACTATAAAACTCCGATTACTTCAAGTAAAAAGTATGATTTATTCAAGTTCTTTAGTAAAATTGATTCTGGGCAATGAAGTTTAAATATAGTTAGGTAATTGATCTATATTTTTATGTTTGACTGTGTGATTATATCACATTCATACATAAATACACATACAAACACTACATAAATGGAGTTGGAGTGCCCTCGACACCAGGCAGCTGATGTTTACCAATGACAAAAAAAAGACAATTGGTGAGATTAAAAATCTTTTTGTATCATTTTTTTTATTCTATTTTTTTCCTTTTTCATCTATTTTTCCCACAGGTTAAAATCTATGGGATTCTGCGCAGTTCATAAAGAAATGTCATCACTTGCGTTCCCAGCAGACCACCACCTGCCTTTCTCACAGCCGGGGGTCACAGAATCCTGGCGAATTTTATTTGCCAGAATATCCCGAAATTTATGGAGCCGAGGATACAGCCGATTAATAAAAGAAACCAAGTATCCAGCCAAAAAATGATAAGTTGCGCGAATGAAATTTACCTATCTATCGGTAATGCTGTAAATTTGGTACCTTTTATATATTTTTCAGAATAATTTATTTTTTGCAATATACACTGGTTGAATCAACCCAATCGAATCTACCCAAAGGCAGCGATGGAAGACTGCTGGCGAAATTTCAAACCTGAAATGCGCCGATATTGATTTATTGTGGGTGGAATTCATGATAAAAAAATGACAAATTTAAAATAACAAAATTATGGAATAATTTCTAGTAAGTATCTAAAAATATGAATTACAATTAAAGATGGCTTTAAAAATAAACATATGTTGATCCTACTATACCTATTGTTGAACGACTTGACTTAATCATAGACATATAATTTGAAACTAGGCCTTCGACTAGCGTAGGACTCCAGCCAATCTCAGGGTCGGCTCGTCGTAGCTAGGAAATCACTCACTTACCTGTTCGATATTCGCTTCCTCCCACCCAGTTATAACCCGTATTTTCTTCCTTTCGGTGTACGCAATAAAGTAACACAAAAATTGAAAGGGCAAACGAAAGTCGTGTATTAAAATCGAAAATAATAAAATCAATGAACTTTAAAGGAAACTAATAAATTTATTTGTAACGCTCTCCTCGACTCACTGCTTTTACCTCGGTGCTGCAACACTGCTCATAGTGGGACACTTCGATGCCAGGAAGTTCGCTGCCATGGTACCACGTGTACTGGTTCCGGAATACGGCCGGGGTTGCCGACGCCCTGGTGCGTCGCCTGGGTGTTTTGCCAGCCTCGGGTGGCCTAGGGCAGTGGTCGGCAACCTTTTGAATCCGAAGAGCCAAAAACCTCAAGTTTTCAAAATTTCAGATTTTGAAAGAGCCATATTAATTTTTTTTAAAGGGATATATTTAAGATTTATTGTTTTTGTTTTTTAATTAAAAAATCAAAACATATGAATGATCAATGAACATTAGTTTTTCGAAGAGAACTTTAAACCCATGAGAGTTTTTTTCTAACTCCTCGATTTTTCTTTTCAATCTGATTTTGATTATCATTAAGATCATGGATTTTCTTCCGGATCGTCAGCTCTTCTAACAAGGTTTGATTGTATATAAAATTTAATACGTTGACAAACATCGAATCAAGAAAGTTTTAAGTGCATGTTAAGCTTAAATGAATACTTTGCATGATGTTAATGTGAAAGATTTGAACATATCTACAAAAGCAGAATATTAATAAATTCTTCGACAAAGAAATGCTTTTAAAAGAACAAAGAAAAAGGAAAATGGTTTTTATATTATCAAGCTTTTGAAAGGCATTCCCCAGATAGTGCTTATCCTTTCCAAAATCTAGAAGTATGAGATGAAAATCACCTAAAATATATATAGTCGAAAATTTAAATCTTCAGAAATTATCCTCCTGGCAACTGGTAGAATTTTAAAAATTCTTGACGTCAGGCAAACGTGTTTTCAGAATTTTATGCATCTGGAAAATTCAAAAATTTAATTTTGTGTCACATGTGATTCTTCATTATTGTGCGTCCAATTGTATGAAAAATTTTATTCGAAAGATTGTACGTTATTTATCAATGCTTGGTTAAGCTTAGCTAACTGGATAAATGTGGTTTAATCAGTATAACTCTGCAATAATGAAATTTTGTAGAAAATTTGTGAAAAATAAATAAGAAACAGTACATTTTAACTGAAAAAATCAGTTGAAAGATATTTTTAAAGTTTCAAAACAAAAATTTAAAAAAAAATATATCAACGGCGATTAACTTTAAATCGAAAATTAAAAAACATGATGTCCGTTACTGAAACATCGTTCAAAATTTGCGTACTTTTGGAAAATATTGGCACGCATCATGAAATTTTTGATATGTTCACAAACTCACAGGTTTTCGTTTTTTTTTCAATACAATTAAAATTAAATTATAAAAACAACTGCTCCGGAGAAGAAATGTCAATTTAGTTATTAATAACAAATATTTAGCCTGTGATTAAATTTTCAAATAGAATTCAGAATTGAAATATTCGTTCATTCTCAATGCTGATTCGAGTTGGAAAAGTTGTTAAACTTTAATTTGTAATGCTCAATTCTCAGTTTTGGAATTTAATATTTCAATTTCATGTATTTATTCTCTTTTTTAAACCCGTTATTTATCGAGCAGGCTTTCCAGAAATTTTCTGTAAGTATCCAGGCCGTACAAATCTGGGTATTGGGTTTCTAAGTTTAAAACTCAAAACCGGATAATATCCGGGCAAATCCAGCCAAAATCTTCGTATTTTCCATAAAGATTCAAGAGATTAGCTGAAAAATAAACACACAAAAATTATTTTAACGAAGGCACATCATCTGTGTTTACAATTTCAAAAAAAAATGAAAATCTGAGCAAGCCCCGGGTAAAACTGGAATGCTAATGAGGCATGTCCGTAAGAATGGGGGGCGTTTTGGGGAGTTAAATCCTCCCTCATAAGGGTCCAGGAAAAGCAAGCGAGGTTTTTTACACTCAATTTTAAATTCTCGATGATTGAGTAAGGTTATTCGAGAGTAACAAGCTTGACTTAGAACTGATGCCAAAACCATCAAAACTAATCCCAAGTTCGGAATTCTACAATAGATTTTCAAAATTTTTCTCTCTTGTTGATTGAAATTCAGTTCTTTATATTAAATTTTAAATGAGATTAAATTCACTCCGGAAATTCTGGTTCCATACCGTCAAAATCATAATTGTATTTCCATTTTCACATTCTGGACTCTGTATCTATTTTTTTTTAGTTTAAGATTTTTTATTGAAAATTCGAAGAATCATTAGAATTTTTTAATAGATAGATAATGTTTCGAAATCCTGGTTCAAGTAATGATTTGTATTTGAATTTGCATTTCATTCAAATTCAGAATTTGGAAAAAAAAAGCATATAAGAAATTGCCCTGGGTATTTGTTTCGTTTAATGATTCGAAATTCTCGAACTAAATTCTTATGCAAAATTATAGTAAAGCCGAGCTTCAAAATGGCGATCCAGAACTGAAAACTCGGAACGAAATCTTTATTCGAAACTTATATTTAAAATTAGATTCATAAATCGGATGAAAAAAATTTTAATAATGATTGAAACCCTAAACGTCCAAATTTAAATTATAGAGTTCATGGTTGAGGGCTCTAAAACATATTTCAAATCTTGGATCATTATTTAGTTCTGATTTGGAATTCTGCTTAGGAAAACGTATTGAAATGGATTGCTATTAAAAATTAAAGTTCCGATTCAGATGGTAAATTAGTTTTACAATCAACTTAAAAATATCAAGATGGCTATTCCATTGAGGAATTCAATGTCAAGAGATCACAAACTTATAATGCTGATAGGTAACGTTATTTCAAATTGTCAGCTGAAGATCATAAATTTGTAGCCAAATTTTTAATATTTTTAGAAGTTTGTGTTATGAAAAAAAAAAAACAGATTTCTATTTATTTAAAACCAACAACAGGATTTATGTTTTGGAATTGATTTAAAATGAGGAATGTTTGCCGATAAAGAAACATGTAACTTTACGTGAAAAAATCTGCAGGGAATTTCATATTTTTTCGGTGTATTGATGAGTTTTTTTTAAATCACAAATTTTAGATATTCAAATTTCGAACTAAAATTATGAATTTGGATTTGCAAGAACCAAACTTGCATAGAAAAGTTTTATATTTAACTTTCACTTTTGATAATTTCATATTTTTTCCATCGATGGTTGAATTGAAATGGTTGATTAATTTTTAAAAAGATTTTGGAAATTTCAACTGATAAATTTTCATAGCGGGCAAAAAAGTGATTGCAAGTCCTTTAAATGTAAAATTTGATGAGGGTTACGTAGTTTGCTGACAAAACAGAGGCTGTCAAAGAACTACATTTTTCTAAATAATAATTTTTGATTTTCCCGTGTTTGTGTTCGATTGATTTAAAAACATACAAACGTTTTGGAAATAAAACATCTGGAGATTATTTAATTTTGTTGTTTTAAAACAACAGTTATTCTTTGCATATACGGTTAATGGTTTACTAATTCTTGATCTCTAAGTTGATGCTTCAAAAACAGTAAAGAGCAAAAAATATATAAAATTGGGCTTTCAAAAATGCTATTTTGCCATTTGGTCCTTTCCGCTATAATAATAGCGCAGCTAACTAAAGAGCCGCAGCTGTACATCAAAAGAGCCGCATGCGGCTCGCGAGCCGCAGGTTGCCGACCTTTGGCCTAGGGTGAAAACCACAGTTCTCACGATGGAAGTCCTAGCCGTATGTTGACGGACGGCCGTGTTCTGAGCCGTATGGTGACGGACGGCTGTTCGACCTTCTTGGGGACACGGGGACACTTATGTTGCTTACAGTGTCCTTCTGGTATGCACTTTAGGCACTTTTTACTTTTAGGCACTTTCCACAACCAAGGTCCAAAATAACGGCTGACACCTGGTTGGCGGGAAGGTTAACAAGGCGTACAAAAATTCGCGCACTATTTGTCGAACAACACTGACGGACTTCGCGTTCCTCAAGGGATAAGAGAGCCAGCCCATTGGTGCGTCGGCCTTTTATCAACTCTCCCGGTACGACCAATCGGTGACGTCGACGATCCTGATTGGGCCACGTCATTCCCTTGGTGTTTCCGCATGTGGCGCGGATTTGGTATGCCGCGGATAGTGTCTCGGCTAAATGGGTTGGCATAACAGTGGAGTCGCCCTAATCTGCTACACTGAGAAAATACCTGCTAAATTCCTATTTTCTAAAACCCAAAATTAACTGCCCACAATGAATTTATTTATATTTAATGTATATAATAATAGTTTTTTTATTGCGTAAATATTTACATTTACCTACATTTTATTTATGTCCGGCAAAACTGCCACCGAAATTCATAAAATGCAGGTTGTAACCCAGTAGGAGGTTACAAATTGAATCTCTCAATTCGTAGTAAAATTAACTATACTTTACAAGTGTAGTTGAATTCACTTTATTTATTGATAAATGCACAGCATCAATCATACGATTATAGTTGAATGTCTTATATTTATAGTTGACTGCATAGATTCAATCATACGTCTTTAGTTGAATCAAATAAATGTATTGTTGAACGCAAAATATCAATCAGATAAACTTATTATAAAGTTGAAATCTTCAGATTTATAATTGGTCGAGAATCAATCGCAATGATAGTTAATAAATGACGAAATATTATTGAAAAATCCAGATTTCTTTTTCCGTATAATGCAATGTATGGTCGTTTCTATGAAATTGTCCACAAATTTTTTGCCTAGATTTCCTCGTTGTTTTCCCACAGCAGTATCATTGATTTATGGGCACCAAACCATAAGGAAATTGCCGTCGTCGATACGACTGAATAAATAAAACACGTGGTCAAAAAGTGGTACTAGTCAGACATCACTGTTTCATAAAACCTTGCTTCCCCATGGCTTCGAATGCAACTGCAAGTGCTCTCGAAAGTGAAATGCGTTTGGGTTGCACTACCAACAGGCTGCATTTCCTATGCGGACTATTTTGAGCTCAGCCTAGCCGTTGCTACTGTTGGTAAATCAAACGTTCCGGTTTGGCGTGTCATAGTCAAGGTTTAGTTCAAGTTAATGCCGATTTTGGTTTCGGTTGGAATGGGGAAAGGAATAGTTTTCCGGGCAGGTTGTTTGTACGAGACCAATTATTTGAATTTTTCAGTAATGTATTTGACAGATTCGCAACAGAGGATACATTTTGTGTCAGATGTACTCTTATCATGGGGAAATTTGAAAAAAAATTAGCAATATTTTTAAATATTTACATTTTTTATTTTTGTTAATAAAAAATTTAAAAGAAGACAAAGGAAAAAATATTAAAGATTTTATACGATCTCCATTCAATCATTTCAAGAAGACGCGCGTTATGTCAATCGTAACAATCCGTCGAAGACGGATCATCCAGAAAAAAAAACAAACCAAACTAGTTCTGTAAGCTGCCGAAACGGATGAAAGTGAAAACAGTTATGTTTATTCTGTTTTCCTCTTTTCTCCAGAGTACAAAAAGTAAGAGCGTTTTAGGGTAACGGTGAATAGTCGTCTTAGAATCAAAGAATGACTTACATTTTCAACATAGAAGGGTTCAATGCACCAAAGTTATTAGGGAGACTTCAACGGTACAGCAGAAACAAACCTGTTTTGACGATCCGACAACCGAACGGTGTTTTTAAGGTTGGATTGAATCTGTTTTGTTTTGTGATGCCTTTCCGTAAGCGCGTAGGATTTTGATTTTTCAAATTTCATCATTGATAAACTAATGTGAGGTCTTAAAAAGTTTAAGACCTAGGAAAACATTCGACTTAACTAGCAAGGGCATATGGAAATTCGTATAATAAAATCACTGATTCATAAATATTTGTTCCGGGTGGTATACAATGACATCACCGCATCTAATTAATTAGTATAAATTTTTCGAAAACACAATTCTTCGGATCGGCGGATATCATAACTTCCTATTTAAGTGAACGAGCACTTGAAAAATTAAACCTACTACGGTGAGCACGTTCCAGTAAAATCAGCACCTCATAAGCGACCAATCATGAGCCAAACATGGCTCGGACCCCCAAAGAAAAGCAAACTCGAAACTTGAATAACAGCTTCGGTGGCCTCCTCCACAGCCATAATTTTGAAGTACACCATGATGGTTTATGATGTGTATCTGAATACGACTCGATTAACACGGTTAGATAAGACCGCCAAAATTTGGATTCAAGATTTGTGGATTTTTTTCCGTGGCTTCAACCTTGGCTGCACCGAGTCTGAGAGTCTTTGTTCCGCGAGTTCCGTGAGTCTGCAAGGCATTAGAAGAGCAAATTTCTTCAAGCAAAAAAAAAAAGGAATCACAACAAAGCCGCCGAAGGAGGGTAGACCCAAGTACTCGAGCAGCTTCCAACGATCTTAGGTTACTCAATGCAATTCAATTCAATTCAATTTCGCAGAAAGATTAGACGAGATGTGAATGATGCTCTATGCGCATAACCACCTTTTCCCGTTAGCAGTTTTTTTTTCATTAAATTTTTTCTTCATTGAAACGGAATGCGCAAAACCATTGTGAACTTGTTACTTAGTCGTTAGGCTGGCTTAAATATCCCGGAGGGTGCCACTTATTTACTATCGCAAAACTTTAAACCTCGTTGTTGTTCGGAGGGTATCACCCATAATGTGCTTGTGATACCCCCCTGGATCAAGATTGGTCTTGTGCTAAATGGCAAACACTTATGGGCACTTAATCGAGATTTTATCGCTTTTAGTATAGGAAAAGGAAAGTGCTGCCTTACTGGTGCAAGTATCTATGACGGACCATGCAGGGTAAATGGGTAAATTTACTGAATTAAATGATTCTGGTTTTTGCGGAAAGTGGTTCCGGTGGATTTGAAAACAAAAACATCATGCAATTTTGTTTATCGGTTTAAACTTTGTAGATATGATCTCATTCAAAAATAAAATAGTACATTGAGAATACTATCTGTTTCATAGAAATTTGTTTTTGAATAAAAAATGTTATTTTTTTTTTCATTGCCTAGAAGTACTGCATACGAAAACTGTCTGGATTTAAATAAAATATAAATTTTAATTGTGATGAATCTTTCAAACCTATTTGCCCAAAATTTGATATTTCGAAGGACAAGGTAAAACTAAAAAAAATTGGGAGAGTGGGAGGGGGAGAGGGAGTTATTGATTTTCCAACTACGCTTTTCAAAACAACTTTGTCAGTTTTCTTTGCACGTAAACTCTCGCCAGATTTAGCCGTTTCAATAATGACGGGCTCGGCAAGGTCTCTGACGTCCTGGAGAAGTCCTTCATCCTGGACCATGGGCTGGGTGGCGCCGGAATCGACGACAAATCTGACCCTGCGCTCTTTTCGTCCGCTGGTAACCCCAGCAGTTGAGCGCCGAGCTTCAACGGCCACCATAATTTTTCCACGTCGGCCTTTACGTTGGGATGGGCAACGATTTTTGTAATGCCCCGGTTCGCCACACCCGAAACAAATGATCTTCTCCGCCTTTCGGGCCTTCATCGCGGAGTTTGGTGCTAAATTCCTTGTTGGAAAGTCCCCTCGACTTTGGAATGCTAGCTCTGCGTCCAGGAACATCCTTTTCAGCTCCATTATCGGTTTTGCGCAAAAGTCCGCAATCGGTAGAACGGTAAAAGCCCATTTGACATGGTTGTAATCGTTGGGAACCGCCGAGATCAGCGCGTGGACCTTTTCATCCGCCGGGATGTTTGCTCCCATGCGCTCAAGCTCCCGAACAATCAGATCGTATTCCTCAAACAATTGACTCAACGATCTGATGTTCCTCCGGTGTTTGAGGTCATGGAGCCTATCGCGCATCGCTATCCAAGAATAGGTGCCAACGCGCTGGTACGTCTTCACCAAGATGTCCATGGCCTCCTTCGCATATCGTACCCCGATTATGCGGTTAAAAACGATGTTGTTGACGGCCATCACGATATCTTCCAGTGCCTCGGAGTCCTCGTTTTTGCGCTTCCGGAGGGCTACCAGGCGCCGTTCCTCCTCTGCGGGCTCCTTCATTGGGATGGCGCAGTCGTCTTCCTCAGGGGTTCGCACCATGGTGTGGATGAGGTTTTTAGCGACTAATCGGCGCTCAATCCTCCACTTCCATGCTGCGAAGGTCTCCTCCCGGCCGTCGAAAAGAAAGTCACGCATGCTACCTGCAGCGTGACTGGTGACGGCATCGAGAGTACCCCTCTCGGAAGACAGCCCTCCCCGGGCTGGGCAACTGGCGGAGTCGAGAGTAACCCTCTCGGAAACCGACCATTCCCGGGCTCGTTCCTTGGCTGCTGGTTCCTCCGGATTCCTGGTGGACCTCGCTTCCTTCTTCGGGACCTGGGCTTGGGACATCTTGGCTGACCACCTCGGACCTCGACTGATTCCTGGATGACCTCGGCTGATCTCTTCGGACCTTGGCTGACCTCTTGGGACCTCTGGCTGACTTCTGGCTGGCTGGAATGCTCCTGGACTCGCTAACCGCAAGTTTTCGAAGAATTTTTCTAGAGTACCCCTCTATCGCTATCTCTTATTTTCCTCACCAGACGTGTCTGGGCCCATAACCTGTTGAATTCAATCATTTAGCAACAGGGAATTGGTTTGGAAATGAGATACCATTTATTCATTTCTGTTCGTCAAGTCCTTATAAGCTAACTTAGACCTATAGCGATAACAATCTTGTCGCTTAACCTAGGTGATTCTCAACTCAGAATTATTCCCTCAATACTATCGTATTCTGGGCTAACCACCCAGAATAAACTGCAAACACTGCAGGGTAACTCATAACCACTTGCTGTGTTGGCTGAGTTTAGCGTGCATGATGACAACATTTATATTGTTGTCATCATCATTGACCATCATTAACTGTCAACCGCTATTGTTCTCAATATGCGAATTGACGAAAGAGGACGAAACCAAAACAATCGGTTTTGGTTCGAATGTAGCGTGGTCGCGAGGAAACGGGTCCGGGAGTTTCTCCGGAATAAATGTAAGTATCAACAAATAATTAGCAAAAATTATTATCTGGAACTTAGATTCTAAAAGTCGTTTCCAAATTCGGAATTCAGAATTTGAACTCAGGTTCAGAAGAAAGTACTCAGATTTGGAATCAAAAATTCATATTCAGCTCGAGTTAAGTTTTATAACCATGATTAAAATGTCAATGTTAGAATTTTATTAAACATTCAAATTACAGACGATCGCAGTTTCATAATTGTTATTCTAAATTCAAAACTAATATTTAATATTGAATCAGAGTTATTTTGGAACACAAACTAGAAGAAATCACAAATTTAGAATAAAATTTTGGTTTTAGAGAAAACTAGATATCAATTTCTTTAATTCAACTAAAAAAATAATTTACTGGTTTTTTGTTTAACATTATTTATATTGCAGATTCTTCTTAAACAAAAAAGATAAAGCTAAAGATAAAGCTTAAGATTTCAAACATATTTTTTTTTTAAATTTAAATCGAGTTTACGGAAGTAGAGAATAAATCTGATTTGAACCCCAATCCTTGCTTCATGGATAATTATTTGAAATATTTTTGAAGACTTACTTGTTAAGAACTAAAGCCAAAGTTTCATCATATTGTAATGATTTTTTCCAAACAGTCCAACCGTTAAAAAAATATGCAAATTTGTTTTAGTTAGTCTTAGTTGTCTTACAAGTTATTGCAGATTTGATTGGCTTATTTGCAAGCTTATAAATTGCTTATAAATTTCTCATGATTTCTTGAATGACATCAAAAGAATTCCAATTTGTCCTAAGATGGCTGAGATGAGGCCTATGTTCATGTTTTTTGAGGGGGTGATTCCAAACTTTTGGCCGGCAGTGTAGCTATGCGGGTAAATTAACCCTCATCTGTTGCTTAATTTTATTACCCGTTATAGTCCCTGGAGTGTCAATTTGACACTCCTCGCTTAAAACAACAGATACATTCTTAATCAATAAAACTTTTTATACAGTTATATTCACTTACTTCTTCACAATTCAACTCCTAAAATAAAAAATCCGAAATAACATCCCTTACTGAAACTACCGTAAGTCACATATAGTTTTTCTTTTAAATTGCTTAAGCTAAAGTAAGAAGCATCAAAAACTATTTTTACATTTTTTTCACATTTTTGGCGAACAAAAGTTTAAAAACGCAGTCTCGAAAACTCAAATTCTGGAATGATATTAAGTCTCAAATTTGCGTTTTTTGGCGACACATTATAGCGAAATTTTATTTTTTTTTCATAAGAATGTCAATTAAATTTGCTTTCATTTGAATAAACATACTTTTAATTGGTCTTAACAGTGAAAATTCACTTTAAAGCTGAGTGCTTAATCAGGAAAGATTGCAAAAAAGTTTAAAAAAAATACCACGGAATAACCAACTTTGGAAAATTGTAGTAGATGCAATTCTCTCCGTATCAAAAATCAAATGATTGGAACATGTTTGTAATAACATGAATTTTGTAGCCGTTTTTTTAAAACAATTTTTTCCATTTCTGAAACAGTTTTTACAAGAGGTGAAATGAAATCTACGTTCTTAAGACAATTTTTTAAATTTTTGTTCGGCCAATCCTGGAAAAAATGTGAAAATATGTTTCGATGTTCCATCGTTTAGCTTTTAACTTCAGATTTCATGAACTCTTAAGCATAAGTTTTTGAGGAAACCTATGTGACTTAAAGTAGCTTCAGTAAGGGATGTTTTTCAGATTTTTATTTTGAAAGAAGAATTGCGAGGAAGCAAGCGAGTATAACTGTATAAAAAGTTCGGAAAATTTTTACTGATATTAAAATGTTTTTATTGGTGTATTTAAAAAAAGATATTGATCCAGGACTAAAGTTTTTTATGATTTCAGGGAGCGTCGATAAAAAATTTATAATACAAAATGGGAGATTTCATTATTTCACTCGAATAAAATGGATTATTTATATTATTCCAAAAAAAAAAATAATAACAAAACTGGGGAGAACGAGGATAAAGCATTGAGAAAATCAACTAGGAAAACGAAAAAAAAACAGTAAAAACAAAACTAGAAAAGTAAGACTAAGATACGTTCGAATTAAATTGGATTGAACAAGATCCATCAAATTAACTAAAAAAAAAACAAGATAAATCATTCCCAGAATATAAAAAAAACGGAAAAAGAAGGAACAAAAATTAAATGAGCTAAATTCAGATTTTTTTTTTTCAATATGTCTTTATTTGTACCAATTCATCATTACATTTAAATTACATTATTACATTAAATTAGGTGTTCAGTTCAATGATGAACTGTCCAGAGCCCTATAGTTTATTAATCACTATAATTTATTTATTTGCATTAATTTTGCTGAGTGCAATCAAGTATTTTTATGTAGGAGAACATCCTGTAATGTCAAAAAATATTTTAAACTTACTACTAAAAACTAAGACTATCCTATATTAAAACTAATTATAGAGAGAACGAATCTCTGCGATGGAAGACTGCATCGATTTGCCTCTGAAGTTGGAGATGATTTTGTTGGCCATCTCTTCGATCGATTCAATGCCCGAAATCCGATGAAGATCTTCGGTGCTGTGCCAAGGTGGAAGCCGCAAAATCATTTTCAGAACCTTGTTCTGAATCCTCTGGATGGCTTTCTTCCTCGTCGCGCAGCAGCTAGACCAAATCGGAACTGCATACATTATCGCTGGTCGGAATACCTGTTTGTAGATTAACATCTTATTTCGCAGACACAACCTGGATTTCCTGTTGATGAGAGAATAAAGAGATTTAGTATATTTATTACACTTAGATTGAATATCTTCAATGTGATTTTTAAAAGTAAGATTCCGATCAAGTGTAAGTCCCAGGTACTTCACGTGATCAGACCATTCTAATGAAACCCCATTAAAAGTTATGGAATGATTTTCATTAGGTTTTAAAAATTGAGCTCTTGGCTTATGGGGAAATAAAATAAGTTGAGTTTTGGAAGCGTTAGGAGAAATTTTCCACATTTTCAAGTAATTCAAAAAGGAATTTAAATTTTGTTGCAATCTACTGCGTACCACCCGTAAATTTCGACCTTTGGCTGAAAGCAAAGTATCATCAGCAAATAATCTTCTACCTTTTCCTTCTGGTACATCAGGAAGATCAGAAGTAAAAATATTGTATAAGATTGGCCCAAGTATACTACCCTGAGGGACATCATCTCTAATGGGTATCCTTTCAGAGCATGAATTTTGATAGCTTACTTGCAAAGTTCGGCTAGTCAAATAATTTTGAATAATTTTGGTGAGATATACAGGAAAATCAAATCGAGCTAATTTAGCTACTAAACCTTTGTGCCAAACACTGTCAAAAGCTTTTTCAATATCAAGAAGAGCAACACCAGTTGAATAGCCCTCAGATTTGCTAGCGTTAATCATATTAGTTACACTCAAAAGTTGATGTGTAGTAGAATGTCCATGACGAAAACCAAATTGTTCATCAGGGAAAATAGATTTCTGATTAATGTGAATTATCATTCTATTCAAAATAACTCTCTCAAATAGTTTACTTAAAGAAGGGAGCAAACTAATTGGTCGATAACTCGAAGGCTCTGAAGCATTTTTTCCAGGTTTTAAAATTGGAGTTACTTTGGCATTTTTCCATTTATTTGGAAAATAAGCCAAGTGAAAACATTTATTGAAGATTTTAAATAAAAAAATTAAAGTGCTTTCAGGCAACTTTTTAATAAGAATATAGAAAATCCCATCTTCCCCTGGGGCTTTCATATTTTTAAATTTTTTGCAAATCAATTTAAGTTCATCAATATTTGTCTCATGAGAACTTTCAAATACATTTTGTTTAGAAAGAATATCATCAAATTCAAGGGAAATTTGAGCATCAATTGGACTTACAACGTTTAAATTAAAATCATGAGCAGACTCAAATTGTTGGGCTAATTTTTGAGCTTTTTCTGCATTCGTTAAAAGAAGTTTATCCCCGTCTTTCAAAGTAGGAATTGGCTTCTGGGGCTTTTTCAGAATTTTAGTTAATTTCCAAAAAGGCTTTGAGTAGGGTTTTATGTCCTCTACTGCTTTGGCAAAGTTTTCATTACGAATGAAATTTAAACGACGTTTGATCTCTTTTTGAAGGTCGCAATAAATTAATTTCAAATAAGGATCCCTAGTACGTTGATATTGGCGTCGACGAATGTTTTTCAGTCGTATCAAAAACTGAAGATCATCATCAATTAAAGGTTGATTAAATTTATGTTTAACTTTAGGTATTGAAGCGGCTTTAGCATTGACTATTTAAATTGTCAAATTTTCTACAGCCAAATCAATATCTTCTTTTGAATTAAGTGGAACGTTTACATTCAAATTACGTTCAATAAAATTCATATATCGCTCCCAGTTAGCCTTTTGAAAGTTAAAAGCTGATTTTAAAGGGTTTTCAATGGGACTTTGGGATAAAGAAAATGTTACTGGAAGGTGGTCTGAATCGAGGTCCGCATGAGTAACTAATTGACTACAATGCTCGCCTAAATCCGTTAGAACCAAATCAATTGTGGAGGGATTTCTAATTGAAGAAAAACAAGTATGCCCATTAGGATATTCAACAGTATAATAACCTGCAGAGCAGTCATTAAATAAAATATTCCCATTTGAATTTGATGAAATATTATTCCAAGATCGGTGTTTTGCATTAAAGTCACCAATAATAAAAAATTTAGATTTATTTCTGGTGAGTTTTTGTAAATCTCCCTTCAAAAAATTTTTCTGTTCACCGCTGCATTGAAAAGGCAAGTATGCGGCAACAATTATAATTTTCCCCAAAGAAGTTTCTAATTCAATTCCAATTGTTTCTAAGACTTTTGTATTGAAAGAAGGAAGAAGTCTAAATTTGAGACGACTATTGATGACAATAGCTACACCCCCACCTTGTCGATCAAGTCGATCATTTCGTAAAATTTTAATGAAAGCATTGCTTTTCAAGTTATTGTCTGGCTTTAAAAAAGTTTCAGTGATGGCAGCAATATGTATGTTTTGAGTTTTCAAAAATAAAAAGAATTCATCTTGGTTAGCCAGCAAAGATCTAGTGTTCCAATTCATAATATTTAAACATCTATTTGGATCCATGAGGGAATCGCAAAGTCATAATAATTTTGTTAGCATAATTAAAAGAAGTTTGGAAAGCTTCAAACATTGAATTTGCTTTCAACATAAGTTGCATCCATTAAATTTTGATGCAAAAATTTTAATTTTTCCTCAGTAATCTCATCCAAATCAACAAAATTGTTAGGATCAGAAAAGGAAGGAGAAGAAAAAGTATTTGAATTTCGGGGATTTTCCCAAGCCTTCGCATGAACGTTGAGACTTGGTTTTTTCCCATTTTTATTAGTTAAATCTGAAGAAGGCAACCCATTTTCAACCACCTCTGAGAACGATAAACAACGAGTCTGTGACGCAGAATCAGCCCAGGTAACATTAAAATCACTTCGGGTATTACCCAGCCGTGATTCCAATGTAGGCCGAGGCTGACCGCGAACAGGCAGGTTGTTTGCCGGTCTGACGTGTGAAGACGAAAAAGAGGAAGGAGGAGAAGAAACTTTTCTGGAAACTTTGGGATTTTTCCTAGAAGCAATAATTTTTGCCCTGATGGGACAGTCTAGCGAATTCGAGGAATGATTACCTGCGCAATTTGCACACTTAAAAAATTCTGTTTTTGGCTTATCACCACCAAAAAGGCATTTAGATTTTTCATGATCGAATGAGCCGCAAAACATGCATCTGGCATTCATTCTACAATTTTTAGTGCCATGACAAAAAGCTTGACAACGACGACATTGCGTAATATTTTGAAGAAAATTGGTAGAAGATTTACGAAAAGGTTCGAATTTGACTCGACAATGAAACATAAGACGAGCCTTTTCAAGAATTTGCAAATTATTAACCTGATCCTTTTTAAAATGGATCAAATAAAGTTCAGGAGCAAAACCAACACTCCTGGTATTATTCGTGTTGGTTCTTTTCCTAATTTGAATTACTTGAATTGGAGAAAAACCTAACAAAGAATTTAATTCAGCTGTGATCTCATCCGGTGTCTGATCGCCAGTGAGACCACGAAGTACAACTTCAAATGGACGATCACTTCTAGTGTCGTACGTAAAAAATTGGTGTTTTTATTATTCAAATAATTTAAAACCTTTTGAAAATCATTAAAAGATTCCGCCAATATACGAGCAGTTCCCCTTCGACCGATCTGAAAAGAAATCTTCACATCCTTGACGGAAGTGACGATTTCTTTTCGAAAGGCATTGAAGTCGGGAATCGTGACCGTTATTGGTGGAATCTTTTCGTTTTTAAGAGTATAAGAAGAAGAAGGTTTCTTAGTACTCTTATCAGAATTAAATATGAATATTTCCTCATCACCGATATTATGAAGGACATCGAATGAATTGGAAATTTCAACTTTTTTGGGCGATGGACCTGAATTAGGTTCAGCAATCCGTTTTCTACCGGCCCTTGAGCCGGCCGATGACTTCCCCATGCTGGAAAGAAAAGAGAAAATATGAATAAAAGAAAATGAAAATAATTTTAGCACTGAAAAGTGCTGATTGAAAAACAGGTAAGGGAAAAATAAATAATGTAAAAATGTTCCTGCAGGTACACAGCAACGATACGATGCTCCGGCGTACGTGTTAACGGCTCAACGGTACAGATGGAAGTGAGCTAAATTCAGATAAAATTTAGATAACTAAGGCAAAAACCCGATTTAATACACTTAACAGTGGATTGGAGCCTTTCTAACAGAGTTTAAATTATATTTGGAAATATATAAAATAATATAGAATATACATGATAGATTCCTTCCCTCTGAATCATATAAGTATGATTTCAGATATTCAAACACGAAAAATTCCAATCTCAATATAAAAAAATGATGCCTGATACGTTTTTTTGGGGAAAAGCGAACTGGTATGTAAGGAGCTCATTTTATGTATGGAAAGAATGGTATTTAAACAGTAGAATTTCCAAGATTTATAACACGCTGAAATGGTGCCGTGGTAGCAACCAGAACTTTCACGTTGCTGGTCACGGTTCGAATCTTACTGTTTTTTTATGCTTTTTTTTTACTGAATAAGTAAAACCAACTACAATATTGATGGATAGCCGTGACGCGTGCCCTAGCATGATACCTTTTTTAGAGCTCAACCATGCATAGAGGAAAAATTCCCACAAAAGGAGGGGAAAGTAATATGACTATTAAATGATTAATCTCATTCTGTAAACTAAATCTGAAATCTTATTCTGATTCTAAAGTTTGAATTTTGAGTTACAACACTTAGTCTAATATTTGAATATAAGTTCCAATTTCAAATTCCAGGTTGATCTTTAATCCAAATTCTTAATCAGAATTCTAAATCTGAATTCTCAATCTGAATTCTGAATCTGAACTCTGAATTTGAATTCTAAATCTGTATTCTGAATCTGAATTCTGAATCTGAATTCTGAATCTGAATTCTGAATCTGAATTCTGAATCTGAATTCTGAATCTGAATTCTGAATCTGAGTTCTGAATCTGAATTCTGAATCTGAATTCTGAATCTGAATTCTGAATTCTGAATCTGAATTCTGAATCTTAATTTTGAATCTGAATTCTGAATCTGAATTCTGAATCTGAATTCTGAATCTGAATTCTGAATCTGAATTCTGAATCTGAATTCTGAATCTAAATTCTGAATCTGAATTCTGAATCTGAATTCTGAATCTGAATTCTGAATCTGAATTCTGAATCTGAATTCTGAATCTGAATTCTGAATCTGAATTCTGAATCTGAATTCTGAATCTGAATTCTGAATCTGAATTCTGAATCGGAATTCTGAATCTGAATTCTGAATCTGAATTCTGAATATGAATTCTGAATCTGAATTCTGGATCTGAATTCTGAATCTGAATTCTGAATCTGAATTCTGAATCTGAATTCTGAATCTGAATTCTGAATCTGAATTCTGAATCTGAATTCTTAATCTTGTAAATCTCATTTTGATTGTTTTGCATCACACGGTTTTCAACATTGAAATTTCTTTCATCCAAATTTTTTTTTATGATTTCGGATTTTACAACTTTTAATAGTATGGTTTTACCCCTAAAAGTATGCAGCAAACTTAATTTCAGAAAAATTGTGAAAAAAAGTTTTCACAAAACAAAATCGTGTTTTCATGCGTAATGATCTTTAAGTCATCGCAAATTTATCAAAAACTGTGCAAATTGGTATTCTTGGAGAAACAATTCCAGAATTGAAAATTGATAAAGTGAGGAGAAATTTTACGGATGATGAAAAGAGCGAAAGAACATTTTTGCAAGGAAAATTTATTAACGTACACCATACTTTACCTCGCAACATCCAGCTTCATCAATTTTTAATTCTGATATTCTTTCTCCATGAATCTAAATTTTTCACCGATATGCCGAAAATAAATTTACAAAAATTCTGAATCTGAATTCTGAATCTGAATTCTGATTCTGAATTCTGAATCTGAATTCTGAATCTGAATTCTGAATCTGAATTCTGATTCTGAATTCTGAATCTGAATTCTGAATCTGAATTCTGAATCTGAATTCTGAATCTGAATTCTGAATCTGAATTCTGAATCTGAATTCTGAATCTGAATTCTGAATCTGAATTCTGAATCTGAATTCTGAATCTGAATTCTGAATCTGAATTCTGAATCTGAATTCTGAATCTGAATTCTGAATCTGAATTCTGAATCTGAATTCTGAATCTGAATTCTGAATCTGAATTCTGAATCTGAATTCTGAATCTGAATTCTGAATCTGAATTCTGAATCTGAATTCTGAATCTGAATTCTGAATCTGAATTCTGAATCTGAATTCTGAATCTGAATTCTGAATCTGAATTCTGAATCTGAATTCTGAATCTGAATTCTGAATCTGAATTCTGAATCTGAATTCTTAATCTGAATTCTGAATCTGAATTCTGAATCTAAATTCTGAATCTGAATATGAGTTCTGAATCTGAATTTTGAATTCTGAATTTTGAATCCTGAATTCTGATTCCTAAACCTGTATCCTGAATTTGAAAACTGAATCTGAATTCTGCATCTGAAATTGAATCTAAATTATGTATGAGTATGTAGAAATGAAAAAAAAAACATAAATTCATTCTTCAACACGAGTAAAAAAAACGAGGGTCATAAGATCTTCATATAAATTCCCCCCCAACGCAGTTTCCTGTACGGCTCTGCATTTTGTTGACACCCGGCATGGCTTTAGACACTATAATTTCATAAATGAAATTATAATGTCTATAGGCATGGCGGACTCTGAAGGAAACGCCCATCCGCCATTTGCTGCATTGAAAAGCAAGAAGTGTAAGATATAAACACTGTTGCCGTATTTGCCCCAGCAGACTGAGAAACTGCCCAGACCACGGTGCGTCTTAGTAATGCCTTTTACCTATTTGAGTTTGAGCCGCTTTCAATCAAGCGTGCCGATGGTTTATTGGTTAGCGCTTGCAACTTGGGATCTGAAGGGTTTTGGTTCAATTCTCGAGTTAATAAAAATATTATTTTTTTATTTTGATTATCTTCAATTTATAAATGATTGCTGGTGCTGCTGCTTCGAGGCGCCACTAGCAACTTTTTTTTATGCCATAATAAGTATGATATGTATTTGGTAAAGAAAACGGTTTCAACTATTTTGTTTTTTTCCCGTTTTTGAAAGGGTTGTGTAGAAAAAAAAATGCATTCTTTTGAGACTAAAATCATTTTAATTGTGCAGCCCAGTTTCGCAAAAACGTTCTAGACATTTTTAAAATGGCACATACAAATCCACGGACATCAACAGAACTCGTCGAGCTGAGTCGATAGGTACCTATAAAGGTATGTCTAAGACCCATAATTAATGATCTCTCAAATCGACCGATAACCAAACCTTTCTGTTAGAAAGGCAAAAAGGTGATGGAGGTTCAACAAGGCAAATGTTAATGAAATTTAATTTATAGAGACTTACCAGAAATCAACAAGCTTTATTATACTAAAAGCTGGTCAAAACATATTCGGATAAAACAAACTAACAAACTAAGATAATGAGAAAAAAAGTACAAAAAACAACTTGAAACAAAATTAAACAGGATTTTCCAAAACAAATCAAAATGGAACAGGATAAAAAAAAAACAACAAAATGTACACGATTTTAAATAAAACATGAAACAAGAGTAAACAAGACAATACTGAATAGAACAAAACTAAAATTAAATAAAACAATATAAAAAAAGACGAAAAAAGTTCAATTTATAGTTAAAATACGTAAAAAGATCAGAAGCCAAATAAAAAAAAAATTAACATGACAATGTGAAAAACTCAAATTTTATGGATTTTTTTTTAAAAAGCTAATAAAAAACGAGTTAAAGAAGATGAAAATGACCACAACGAAATCAGATCAATTCAAAATGAATGCTTCCGTTAACTTTCAATTGCTAATTTTTTCAATAAAACTTTCATTTTGTTCAATTTTATTGTCTGTTAATTTAATATGTTCTAGTTTGTTTTTTTATTTCAAAGTTTGATTTATTTTGCGTTGTTTCATCTTGATTTGTAATTTGTTATCTTTCAGTATGATTCGCCTTTTCTCATCTTGTTAATTTTTGTTTTATAATTTTTTTTACCTTGGTTCACCTTTTTATCTTGTTTGTTTTATTTATATGTTGCTTAATTTTGTTCAATATTGGATGATTTTATTTTGTTAAGTTTATCATATTTTTTTCTGTTAAAATCATCTTGTTTTATATGGTTTTTATTGTTAGGTCTACACAATTGCTTATTTGCGCTTGTTGTTGTACTTTTGTCATGTTTCATGTTGTTTAAGTTTGCTTTATGTTGAAGGTGCTTCAACTTTATTGTCAAAAAGTTTTATCTTGGTGTATCTTATTTCAACTAGTAAAGTCAAGCACAACTTCGGTTTTTTTTTTCAAATTTTGTTGCATTTAGTGTTATTTATTATTCGAATTTAGAGTCGTTAGGTCCTTGCACCATATATTCATGCAATTTTAAGTGAATCACAGCATTTTCAAGTTCAGTGGAAGCCACCATCTTGGATTTGAAGCTTTCACCCAATACCCATATGGGGTTTTCAAGCGGTTATCAATAATTTACAGGTTTGAAAAGAAAAGCCGAAGCCGCCATCTTGGATTTCGATATGGTATTAGATAACAAAATTTGACTTTTTCTTGTATAGCCCTTTTAACCTTTAAGAATATTGTGGGTTTTTTTTTTATTTTCAGAGATTTACAGCATTTTGAACATAAGCGGAAGCCGCCATCTTGGACTTCAAGATGGCGTCAGATTTTGGAAACCCGCTTATTCGCGTTTTCACCCAATACTCATATACCCTCGTAATACTCCACTCTTCTACTCGTATAGCCTTTTTACTTAATACCCATGTTGTGGAGGTTTCATGCGAATTTCAGTCAATTTCAGCGTTTATAATTAGAGTTTATGCAGCCATAGTGGATTTCAGAATGGCGTCAGATGGCAAATTTCGACGTCTACTCATTTAGTCCTATTATTTAATATGCATATTTCGGGGGTCTCAAACGATTTGCTATCATTTACAGCACTGGATGAAACCCATATTGTGGATGTTTCATGAGATTTTCAGTAATTTACAGCTTTGAAAAGCAAAGCGGAAGCCGCCACCTTGGATTAAACATGGCGTCAAGCCATCTTCTTTCCTACTTGTTCAAACCTTTCACTCAAAACTCATATTGCTGTGATATTCATAACTTTTCCGGTTATTTGAAGATTTTTATATATTTTTTTATTCAACTCAATAGCAACACACGTGACCTATCAAAAATTTGTGAAAACAAAATTCCAATTTAAATATGTGCAATCTAGTCTGAGCGTGTCCTGTTTTGACTTCTTGATCGAGAACTGTCACCTTTTTTTATGAAGTTTCGCATTGCAAGTTTCCATTTGTGGGGCGAACCACGTTTTACATGTTAACAAATGTGTGCATCTAGCAACTCTATCTGTATGTACCTCATCATAGTATGTAGTTGGACCGTGCCGAACTAAAATTCTGTATGTAATGATAATGCTTCTTACAATTTCTACCTGTTCAATTTCATCATCTTTAATTTTTTCTAACTTTCTATCCGTTTATAAAATTTCTTTATCCTAAGACGTTCTTACTAAAATGGACATCACTTTTCACCGATGAGGCCGATAAATTTAGTTACGTAACAGTAAACTTTTATAGTAATTATTGCAGATTTGTCAATAAATGAAACAAATTTTTTGACTTTGTTTTAATTAAAATGTTTAAATAATGGGAAAGTTTCTATTTTTTTTTAACAAAAAACCTGTTCCAAGTATATTTTTGGTCATTTGAATTTTTGGTCTCAATAATCAGGAATTGAATTCATTCATTCGGCATATTTAACTGATTCAAATTCGGTAAAAGGCGTAAGGAAGTGAAGCACTTTTGCTTTCTGCTTCAACCAAACCACCCACCCTGAAAGCATAAGTGCCTGACGATCATATCCGATTTGTTGTTTTCGAGAAGTTGGTTTACATTTTTTACAGAAGGGAAAAATGGCAGAAACCGCGCACCCGCACTCCAATTCCGGCTGCCGGAAGCATTTGGAATCGGTTGTCCATTGTCGTTCAGCTCGGCTGCTCGCTATTCAAAAAAAAAAGAAGGTAGGTAAGTTTAAAATAAAACACTCTAAACTGCTGCTGCCACAGCCAGAGGATATGGCGGCATGGATGGCGTGTGCAATCGAAATTGTTCCATTTTACAAACAAATTCCTCTTTCGAGCGACAAGCGAAAGTACCGCGCGTAAATACAACAACAAACCGGAGGAATCCAGAGTTGGAGCCGGATCGATGAATGTACCGGAACCAATTTGGCTGATCCCCAACCAAAAAAAAAAAAAAAAAACAACACGGGCCCAGAAAATAACCCAAATCCGGTTCGTCCTCTCGGGGGGGTTCTTTCGAGAGTTGGAAAGTTGTCCGCCGGCTGACTGAGACTCTGAGACAGAATTTGCCCCATTCGAATGTCGATGATGATTACGAAGCCGAAGGTTACACGCGCGTGATCATCCTGTGACTGAAACTGCATGATGATGAGTCATACTTACGACGGCTGACTACGGATACGATTCGATGCAGTTGGCAATTTTAATTTTCTGCTTCCAGATGTGGATCGAGAGGGCCTTAAAATTTCACTTTCAGTTTTATGACCGTGAACGGGACCTTCGGTGGAACTTTAGCATGTACCAAAACTTGATTTTTTCAGCTGGCTGTTAACAAAGTTTTTAAAATGTGTTCTTTATTTTCTTGTAACGCGCGAGTTTTGAATTAAAAAATGACCGGATAGAACTTTTCACAGGCAACAAAATGCTGTCAAAGTTTTGCGAGGAAGTTGGCTATCAGCAATGCCAAATTTGAGATCTATTGAACAGACCTCTGTTCTGCGCAATGCCTTGCGGCATTGTGTTATATATGTATATGATAAAGAAAGTAGAATGTTCATAAACATACAATCGGAATTAGAATCACTTGTTCTGGTTTCGCCTTACTTGATACATTTCGTATCCTGTTTTCAAGAGGATTGGAAAAATTTCAACATATTGTGTGATTTGACTTTGTGTTTCTTCAGGGTACTAATAAACTTCCTGTTATTTTCAAAAATGCAAGATAAGCTCGAAATTCCGTTCCATGACCTCAAAACATTCCTTCAATCAGTTGCAAATGCCTCCGACGATTCTCGATGGCACGTTCACCGTGAAACTGGGTCAATGTGGGGTCATTTTTGAATTTCTCAATCCCTGGAGCCTCAAAAAAAGGTTAAATTCATATGCGGATCCTGCGAGTTCTGCGACTTTCTGGGTTAATCTGTTAAAATTTTCGAAATGCGTTTCGAAATTTCGTTCACAAGATAATAAACCATTTGTCTAATCACAGCAGGTACAATGTAAAAAAATAACAAGGAAGTGCCCATGACGATATTTCGCTCGGAAAATTTTCTATTTTCAATGTCAACGAGCTCTGCCGAAATTTTTAAAAATTGCGTTCTTGGTATAAAGGCATAAATGAACATCACCGTTCGAGTGTCAAAGTCCATCAGAATACTTGGAATTTTATTTTGCACATTTTTTTTTGACAATATCTGCCCGGTGTGTTCTGCTACACCTTTAAAAATAAATTCATGTTATGACATTTTTGTTTATTATTTCAATTTTATTTTATTTATACATAATTTAAAATTAATTCCCAACATCATTCAGATGGAACCTCTTCGAAATGCTAACTGCAACTTGAGTTTCATTTTGCAATACAAAGCTAAAACTTAACGATTTCTTAAGGGGGGGTAGGGTCTAACACTTTCAAAAAATCGATTTTTTTATTTTTTTATTTTCTTATTGTAAAACATTTCAAGAATGTTGTGTCAAATTTTCAAGTCAATTGAAGCAAAACTGTAGAAATTATAGGCCTTTATCTCCTCCTATCTTATACTGCAAGAAAGCAAGAGCAGAAACTTCAAACGCGTTTTTTTCGAAAGCACATTTTTAAAGTCCGTGGACATCGTCATGTGAAAACTACTTATCTGATTCTTTTCAAATTTGGAACATATTTTTTACATATAAAATACCAGACCCCAACGTTTTTCTTTTTTGTTTTTTTTTACTTTGGGGAGATTTTACAGGTGAAAAATGGCGGATTTTTTCGTGAAAAATCGTATTTTTTACTTCAAATAGCCACAAAAATTTTATAAAAAAAAATTTAAGTTAAATAAAAACGTTGGGGTCTAGAAAAACATCTATTGAAAATATTTTGCTCTGATTTTTTGACTTCAGATGATTCTGTGCTGAGATACAGTGTCCACCGCAAATCCTGTTTTCTATAGCCGTTTGACCCTACCCCCCCCCCCCCACTCTTAAACAAATCTGAACTATAAATGTCCATATACGATTTTTGGCCACATTACCAATTATTTCACACATTACAAGTCTTGTTAACAAAAATTTAAAAAAATCTATACATACATATAGTCATGGCATTTAATTAAAGGCTATTTAAATTTTCCCGCAAAAATCACGCGTTGATTTCTATTTTATCAGGAAACTTTTAAATAAATATAACCTTTTCTATCAAAATAATACCCGATTTAATCCACTTAACAGTGGATTGTAGCCTTTCTTTCAGTCTAAAAATTATAATTGGATACAAATGACACAAAATAATAAATAAATGATAGATTTATAAATTCTGAGTAATGATTAAAGTATTTCGAACGTAGTAAATTCTAAATGAATTTAAGAAATTAGGATTCAAAATTTTTTATAGGATGAAGGTATTTTGAAATAATAATAATTTTCACATAAATAATAACATAATTGTAAAGTAATTGAAAAATTTTGAATGATTGAATTCTGGTATATCTTGTATGATCCCGTTTCTATGACATTATGATCTTATATCTATAAAATAGAAGAGGTCTAAAAATGAAGAGAATAATTTTTAAAAAAGATGCCTAACCATGTGTTTAAAATAATTCAACCTATTAAGTAAAGAAAGCGAATAATTGGAAAAAAAATTATGTAAATTTACAATTGCTAGACTGAAATACGATGCTTCAACGTTGATTACAATAATTTATCGAATTAACTATAGGTAGATATTAAGCATTTTGACAACATTAAAATATCAATATTTTCAATTTTGTCATTTTGTCAATTATGTCACTTTTATAATTTTTGGCAAATTTGTCAATTCTATTATTTTGTCAATTTTATTATTTTGTCAAATTTGTCAATTTTTTTTTTTTTTTTTTTTTTGCATTTATTTAGGACCTTTTTTGGCATTCGGGTCCCTGATGTTTTAAAGTTACAAAGTAATGTTAAATTTTATCGTACAATTGGATTGATTTTAAATATTCTAACACTGTTGTTGCTCTTTCTTTGTCGTCTGCTAATGCCTCTCGAAGGTTACCCGGTACTCCGTGACTGATCCGTTCCTCTTCCAATTGTGGGCACATTGCGATGATATGTTTCACGGTTAATACTTCGTTGCATCTGTGACATAATGGACGGTCAACTCTGTCCAGAAGGTACGAATGTGTAAGTAATGTGTGTCCGATGCGTAAACGTGCTAGGATCACGTCATCTCGTCGATTCCCCAAGAATGCAGCTTTGAATGGAAGCACAGTGTTTTTCACTTCGCGTAATTTGTTGGTTAGGTTTGAATGCCACTGCATCTGCCATCGGTTAATGAACTGTGCCTTGATGATTTTCCGTGTTTCCTTGATGTCTATAATCTGGTTTTCATCCTCTGGCAGTTCCAAAGCCTTTTTTGCTTCAATGTCTGCTCTCTCATTTCCCGGAATCCCGATATGACTGGGGACCCAGAAAATAACTATTTCTGATCCCATCTCGACGATCTGATTGGACAGGGTTTGTACAGAGTCCTTCCATCTGGAGTTTAATTTGCATTTTTCAAGGTTTGTTACAACGCTCATGGAGTCAGTACATATAAGATATGCTCGAGATTCTCGCTGATCGACTATCCAAGTCAGAGCTTGTTTGATTGCTTCGCTTTCTGCTGCGAAAATACTGCTAATGTTATTCATACGCTTTTGGAATACGAAGTCATCACACACTACTCCATAGCCGCATTTCGAGTCCTTTTTTGATCCATCTGTATAGATTGCTTTGTGAATACGGTATTTTGTTTGCCGTAATTCGTTGAAAATGTGTCTTAGATCGTTCGATGTTGAGCCTTGGGAAAGTTCGTGGTGAAGGCTTTTGTCCACGTTGAGTTTAAGCCGTTTCCACGGAGGGCATTCTGGAAATTTGAAGACTGTTGTTCTTGGCAGCTGTAGTTCTAATTCGGCTATCAAATTAGATCCTCTATCGATGTAGCTGTTAGGCTGGATTCTAGATCGTTCTCCCCACCTTTCGTCGGAACTTATATCGCTGTTGCTGTCACTGCTGAGATGGTTTATGTTATCATCTTCAGAGTTTTCCTCGATACGATCAACGGCTAGACATCGGGAAGTATAAATCACGGTTCGCTGATTAATCAGTGTTTTCAAACTGGGGATTCCGGTTTCGGCTTGTAGACTAACCACTGGACTTGTTCTGAAGGCTCCTACGATTGCTCGAAGTCCTGCGTTGTGCACTGTTTCCAACGACTGATGAACTTTACCTTCCATGGCTGATAAAATCGGTGCTGCGTAAAGAAGTTTTTCAAGTATAGTTGCACGATATAGTTTTAACAGGGTGTTTCTATCTCCACCCCAAGTCCTAGCAGCTATGCTCCGGATAAAAAGGACTCTTTGCTGGCAGGCTGCTTTCACTTCTTCAGCGTGGGCACGATATTTCAGGTGTTGATCGAGGATAACGCCTAAGCATTTGTGTTGGTTTTTGCGAGGCACAATCGCCCCATTGAGCGTTAACTTGCTCGGAGTTGTCGGTTTTTTTTTACGTGGTGTGCGGTAGATGACAGTTGCACTTTTTTCAGCTGATATTTTATATCCGGTTTCAGTTTCCCAGGACCCTAAATGGTCAAAAGCTGTCTGAAGCTTTCCTTCTGTTTGCTCTGCGTTTTCGCCAGTTGCGATCAAGATTACGTCGTCAGCGTATATCAGGCATTCAACGGTTGAGGGTAGATAACTAGTAAGGGTATTTATAGCCAGCAAAAACATTGTCACGCTTAACACCGAACCTTGGCAAAGGCCGGTTTCCATTGACTTGAGACTCGACGTATTTCCGTTTATCGATACTTGGAAATTCCTGCTTCGTAGCATTTCTTGAAGGTAGTGCACCATTTTTCCACCGATATTGTTACTCACCAACTGCTTTAGGCAAAGCCTGCGCCAGGTAGTATCGTAGGCTTTGCTGATATCCAGGAATGCTACTTGAGCTATTTTGTTTTTGTTAAAAGTGTCACGGATAATCTTTTCGAGGGTACAAAGGTGATCTGTTGTGCTTCGTCCTTTCCGGAAAGCGTATTGACGATTGTATAGCAGGTTTTTCGTTTCTAGAAGATGAACCAGGCGATTGTTGATCATCCTTTCGAAGACCTTTCCCATGCAGCTGTTGAGGTAAATTGGGCGATAGTTTAGAGGATCTGATCGTTGGCCTTTACCTTTAAAGATGGGGACAACAATCGATTTTGTCCATTCCAGGGGATAGACTGATTCCTCCCATAATCGGTTGTATGTCTCTAACAGAACAGTTTTCCCATCTAGAGGGAGGTGCGAAAGCATCGCGTAGTGGATGTTGTCAGGTCCTGGTGAGGAGCCTTTTAGTCCCTCCAGAGCTTCGTCGAGTTCATATCTGCTAAACTTTTGGTTGTGCTGGCCTGAATCTGCCGGGATAAGCAATGTATTGGATTCGACCTGTCGTTTGTGATTGAGGAAACGTTCACTATACGCACTTTCACTGGATACTTTTTGAAAAGCGTTTCCCAGGGACTCGCATATGGCTTTAGGGTCTGTAGTCGTTTCACTTTCATAGCGGATCGAGGTAATTTGATGGCCCCTCATCTTTCCTTGTACTTTCCGATAATTGCTCCACATTTCCTTCAATGGGGTCTGTGAAGAAAAAGTTCCTGCCAGTTCTTCCCAACTTTTCCTCTTCGCATTTATGATCGCTTCTTTTGCAGCAGTGTTGGCGTTTTGGAAGGTGCTCTCAAGTTGATCTGGGTTTAATCTGTTGGCTTTCAGTTGTCTCAATGCTTTCCTCCTTTTTTTGACGAGCTCTGCGATGTCTTCATTCCACCATGGAACGCTCTTTTTTCCAAAAGTGCCTTTCGTCTTGGGAATGGAGAGTTCTGCAGCCTCGAGGATAGATTTTGTTATATTTACTACTTGGCGTTCCACGTTGCTGTCTCGTTCAAAGTTGAGTGCATTTTGGTACTGCTCCCAGTCGGCGTCCTCGATTTTCCACCTAGCTCGACTTTTTGGTGGTATTATCCTTCCAGGAAAGACTACACTGATCGGTAAATGGTCACTACTGTAGGCATCTGCTGACACGTTGAATTCGAGTAGTCCGGCTAGATCCTCTGAGCAGAGAGATAAATCTAGGCACGACATACTGCCGTGGCGCTGATCGACGTAGGTTGGTTCTCCATTATTTAAGATGATCAAACTATTTTCTTCTGCGAACTCTGCTATCGTTCTGCCCCGCACGCTAACGTGATCTGCGCCCCACAATGGGTGATGGGCGTTGAAGTCTCCAACCAAGTTGAAGTCTCCAACCAACAATTGGGGCTTCGGGATTTGATTGATGAGTATGGTTAGTTCAGAATTGGTGATGTTTTCTCTTGGTGGCAGGTAGATATTGAGAATGTTTACGTTGTACGGCGTTCCGATTCTGATGGCTATAGCCTCGAGTGCACTTTCGAGCGCTATTTCCTCACTTTCGATGTCTTCTTTGACAGCCACTATGACTCCTCCTGCCGCTCGGTTTCCTGTCATGCGTGGTCTGTGGTAGACTTTAAATCCATTGATGCGTGGACAGTTTAGAGAATTGCACATCGACTCTTGCAAACAGATAACTTGTGGCTGATTTTCTTGAATCAAGATATCTAGTTCGGCTTTTTTGGGTCTGAGTCCTTGCACATTCCACGAGATAATATTGGGTGCAGTGTTCGATGATGTCCTACTGGAAGAACGATGAGTAGGCTGGCAGAGCACGGGTTGAGGTATGACGTCCCCGCTCCCGCTTTCTCGATCGTCTTCCCCTGTAGCCAGGGGTGGGGTGGTTACTTTCTCTTCACCGGCCCCCAACCAGTGAGGATTATTTCTCCTGAGTGCAGTAATTCCATTAGTTCCGTTAGAGTTTCCTGTTGGGTCGCGTTCGTTGATGCCGATAATTCCATTTGTTTCATTAGAGTTTCCATTTGGGTTGCGTTCGTCATTGCCGTGGATTCCAGTTTCGTTGTCTAAAGTTCCAAAGTCGTGTCCGTTTTCGATTGCAAGTTCAGTCATAATTTGGGAAAGGTTAGGGTTTTGCATGCTGGTCATTCCTGTTTTTTGGGGGTCGACCTCTTCTTTTCACGACGACTTCAGGCTGAGTTTGAGCTTCGTTTGTTTCTTCAGTTTCCATGGTTGGACACAGTGGAAGTGAATTTTTTGAGCTCAGCCTCTGCTTTTTCAGCATTGGTGTCTCATCATTTGAAGCAGTTTTCGAGTGGGCGGGATACGATGGTTCGTTGACTTCTGTTTCCATTTCTCGTTCAGATCCGGTTTCAGAAATATCATGATTGTCTTCGGCAGCCTTGAGTTTAGCTTTGAGCTGGTAAAACTCCTTCGCGATTTTTCTCAGTTTTTCCATTTCTGAACGATATTTCTTAATGTCTTCAGTTTCTTGTGAACGATTCACTTTTTCTTTGAGGCTGGCATTTTCCTCTAGCAACTTGGCGATCTGCACTTCTTTTTCCTGATCTTTTCGAAGCTGCTCGAGACGTTGTTGCGCGCCACATACATTAGCATAGGAATTTTCCGCGTGTTTTTTTGCGTACTCTTTCCTTGCTTCTCCAAAGGATATTCCGCTGTCGACTTTGAGTTTCACTATTTCTTCCTCTTTTTGGTAGACTGCACATTTTCGGGATGTTGGTGGATGATTCCCTTTGCAGTTTTTGCAAAAAGGGTCCTCTTCACACTCTTCGTCTTCGTCCATTTCATTTTCATGGGATTTTGAGCAATTCTTACATGTTGGATTATTCTGGCATTTGTCTTTAGTATGCCCGTAGGTAAAGCAACGGTAACAAAGTAGAGGTGAAGGATAGAACAGTCGCGTTCTACAATTGATGATACCCATTCGTATTTCCTTCGGAATAACAGTGCCTGAGATTGTAAGCACTACAGTTGGTGTGTTGATTCTTTTGCCGTTTTCCTTTCGCGTTATCCTGCGTGCTTTTATAACGCCTTGTGAGGTTAATTCTTCCACCAGCTCATCGTCAGTTAACGAAATCGCTTCCTTGCAGCTTATAACGCAGCGACTAATGTTGAAGACAGGGTGGGGAATAACTTGAATTTTTGTTCCGTCGATAAGCTCTTTCATGTTGATCAGTTTTGTTGCTAATCTAGAGCTGCGTGTTTTGATAACATATTTCGAACCGTTTTCTTCGGTATAAGCGGCTTCGATTTTCCCGATGGACTGGTCAATAGATTTGCTAACAATGAACGGGTTCTGCGGTAGCGGGTGTTTCTCGTCGGCTGAGCTCAGCGATAATATTATTAGTTTTCCGAATGTTCCTAATCGGTCCATGTATTCAGGTAAGGTTCGATCATTTTTATCGGGAGGATCGCCTGTAGTCGTTACCCCCGTGGGGGGATTTAATGCAGCCATAGTGGCTGCCCAGTGTTTGGGCGCTTATTAGATGACCTCAGCACGAGATTTTTGTATTCCACGATAAAATTCCAAATCGACAGATGCGTTCTCACCGTAGTGAGGAACGACTACCCTTTGACCTATTTACACTTCGGTTCACCCAAGGGTTCAAGGTACAAGTGACCGGCAATGCGTTTCCGCCTGAGCGGGTAACGACTACGCTTTTCCTTTATAAACTACTTTGGCCAAGCGTTAAAGGTACGACCAAAGTAGGGACGTTTTACCCTCTTTTCCCCCAGAAACTTGTTCAACACGTCCAAAAGGTACAAACAAGCTCTGCACCTCAACGATCAATTTGAAAACGATCGAGTTTGATGGGGCCGCACGGTGTCTTAACTACTCCACACGTGGGTAAGCTTCCAAAAATTGACAGCAGATGTCTCACTGTTGGCAAGGAGATATTGCTGTTGGTGGAGCTTTTCGCTTGCAACTAGGAGGCTAAAACTTTAGCCCTGCGAGCTTTACTTGCACGCAATGTTGCACGCAGCTGCAACCTAGTTGGCTTGTTGACAGCTAACCAAAACAATACAGCTGTATTCACTAGGTGCGGCGAAAGATAATGTCTATTTTAAAGATTTCACAACGCGCTTCGGCAAAATCCTTCACTTCCTTCTAACACTTAGCGATCCAGTGTTTGAACTGGAAGTAACGCTGATTGGAACGGTGACGATTTTCGCACGAAATTTGGTAATCGAATTTCGACCGATTGAACTGAGATGTTTTCAATACCATTGGTACAAAACGTTGTTGTCAATTTTGTCAATTTTGTCAATTTTGTCAATTTTGTCAATTTTGTCAATTTTGTCAATTTTGTCAATTTTGTCAATTTTGTCAATTTTGTCAATTTTGTCAATTTTGTCAATTTTGTCAATTTTGTCAATTTTGTCAATTCTGTCAATTCTGTCAATTTTGTCAATTTTGTCAATTTTGTCAATTTTGTCAATTTTGTCAATTTTGTCAATTTTGTCAATTTTGTCAATTTTGTCGATTTTGTCAATTTTGTCAATTTTGTCAATTTTGTCAATTTTGTAAATTTTGTAAATTTTGTAAATTTTGTAAATTTTGTAAATTTTGTCAATTTTGTAAATTTTGTAAATTTTGTAAATTTTGTAAATTTTGTAAATTTTGTAAATTTTGTAAATTTTGTCAATTTTGTCAATTTTGTCAATTTTGTCAATTTTGTCAATTTTGTCAATTTTGTCAATTTTGTCGATTTTGTCAATTTTGTCAATTTTGTCAATTTTGTCAATTTTGTAAATTTTGTAAATTTTGTAAATTTTGTAAATTTTGTAAAATTTGTAAATTTTGTAAATTTTGTAAATTTTGTAAATTTTGTAAATTTTGTAAATTTTGTAAATTTTGTTAATTTTGTAAATTTGGTAAATTTTGTAAATTTTGTAAATTTTGTAAATTTTGTAAATTTTGTAAATTTTGTAAATTTTGTAAATTTTGTAAATTTTGTAAATTTTGTAAATTTTGTAAATTTTGTAAATTTTGTAAATTTTGTAAATTTTGTAAATTTTGTAAATTTTGTAAATTTTGTAAATTTTGTAAATTTTGTAAATTTTGTAAATTTTGTAAATTTTGTAAATTTTGTAAATTTTGTAAATTTTGTAAATTTTGTAAATTTTGTAAATTTTGTAAATTTTGTAAATTTTGTAAATTTTGTAAATTTTGTAAATTTTGTAAATTTTGTAAATTTTGTAAATTTTGTAAATTTTGTAAATTTTGTAAATTTTGTAAATTTTGTAAATTTTGCAAATTTTGTAAATTTTGTAAATTTTGTTAATTTTGTAAATTTTGTAAATTTTGTCAATTTTGTAAATTTTGTAAATTTTGTAAATTTTGTAAATTTTGTAAATTTTGTAAATTTTGTAAATTTTGTAAATTTTGTAAATTTTGTAAATTTTGTAAATTTTGTAAATTTTGTAAATTTTGTAAATTTTGTAAATTTTGTAAATTTTATAAATTTTGTAAATTTTGTAAATTTTGTAAATTTTGTAAATTTTGTAAATTTTGTAAATTTTGTAAATTTTGTAAATTTTGTAAATTTTGTAAATTTTGTAAATTTTGTAAATTTTGTAAATTTTGTAAATTTTGTAAATTTTGTAAATTTTGTAAATTTTGTAAATTTTGTAAATTTTGTAAATTTTGTAAATTTTGTAAATTTTGTAAATTTTGTAAATTTTGTAAATTTTGTAAATTTTGTAAATTTTGTAAATTTTGTAAATTTTGTAAATTTTGTAAATTTTGTAAATTTTGTAAATTTTGTAAATTTTGTAAATTTTGTAAATTTTGTAAATTTTGTAAATTTTGTAAATTTTGTAAATTTTGTAAATTTTGTAAATTTTGTAAATTTTGTAAATTTTGTAAATTTTGTAAATTTTGTAAATTTTGTAAATTTTGTAAATTTTGTAAATTTTGTAAATTTTGTAAATTTTGTAAATTTTGTAAATTTTGTAAATTTTGTAAATTTTGTAAATTTTGTAAATTTTGTAAATTTTGTAAATTTTGTAAATTTTGTAAATTTTGTAAATTTTGTAAATTTTGTTAATTTTGTAAATTTTGTAAATTTTGTAAATTTTGTAAATTTTGTAAATTTTGTAAATTTTGTAAATTTTGTAAATTTTATAAATTTTGTAAATTTTGTAAATTTTGTAAATTTTGTAAATTTTGTAAATTTTGTAAATTTTGTAAATTTTGTAAATTTTGTAAATTTTGTAAATTTTGTAAATTTTGTAAATTTTGTAAATTTTGTAAATTTTGTAAATTTTGTAAATTTTGTAAATTTTGTAAATTTTGTAAATTTTGTAAATTTTGTAAATTTTGTAAATTTTGCAAATTTTGTAAATTTTGTTAATTTTGTAAATTTTGTAAATTTTTTAAATTTTGTAAATTTTGTAAATTTTGTCCATTTTGTCAGTTAGGATAGTTTTGTCAATTTTTTGAATTAAGTCAATCTAGGCTATTTTTGTCAATTTAGCCTAGGTAGTCAATTTAGTAAATTTAGTAAATTAAGTTAGTTAAATCAATTTTGTCAATTGTCTAAATTTGGACAATTTTGCAATTTTGTAAATTTCGCAACTTTGTCAACATAGATTTTTTTTTCATTTTTGTCGTATTAGGATATATTGACAGTTTTACACGAACACCACCTTAGCAGGAGGCCTCAGCCATAACCTCAAACCATGGGAGAACAGAATCGATTTTTGAGAAGGGCGCACGATAAACGCGTTTTTCCGGTACTCATATCGACAAATTCGCCCTGTGGAAAAACGATACACGGTGTTCGTGTTTTGATTTTTTTGGGCGTTCAGGGTTGCCAAGTGCATTGATATTTGGAAAATGATTATATTTTTTAATTGCATTGTTATTGCATTGTTATTGAAAAACCTTTTCATAAGTACTGAGAATTTGCAATATTCCCGTAGGTTTCTACAAAAAAATGAAATGCAATTAAATGCGTAGAAATTGATTGCAAGATTTGTCTGAACGGAATAACAACTGCCTGTATCGCACACTTAAACGATGTAGCGAATTATGTGGATTTGTTTATAATAATCAGAGCATGCAGGAGATTATTTTCAAAGTCAACATAGACGGGCTTTCATTAAATTACTTTTTTTGTAACAGTTAAAGATTTGGCATTCGTTTAGAAGATAGAAACAAATTCTGAATCTATCAAGCAGTATATGAAAACATATTTCAGATGTTTGAAATTCACCTTAAAAATTCATTAGAAAAATATGGCATATCTTCATCGATTTTGGGGCGCCTCATGATGAATTCAAACGTTTAGCTGTTGACATTCAAAAAATTTAATCAATTAAGAAATATTATAATTAGTTGAAACCAAACAAATACTGATTTTAGTAACGCACCTAGCATCACTGGTGAGGCCGCCAGCAAATCAAAGTTTGAGGTTATGGCTGAGGCCAATTCTTCGCCAATACTATCGTCCGTATATACCCTTATAGTTAATTCAGCCTAGATTGTCAATTGTTTCCAATTTTGTAAATTTGGTCTCAATTTAGTTATTTTTGTCAATTTTGTCAAATATGTCTATCTACTTTTTCATTTTCCTCATTTTTTATCGTAATTTGTCAGTATTAAACTTTATAAGAAAAACTATCAATTGAAAGATATAAAATTATAGACAAATAGAATAATAATTGTAATGATGATTATATAATCAAATTGAATTGAAAAACGATTATATGTCTGTTAATTCATAGGAAAAGAACATTTGTAACGGCAAGTGGAATTGAATGATGCACAAAGTTATACTAGACAATATTTAAAATATTTATTTTTGATTTTTGTCTTTAACTTGTCAGGATACATGCTACTGCTAGATGAGTTGATCCTAGTATCACTTTTTTTCCAATAAGATTCTATTTTCCCTATACCCAGCATGAGAGCAGCAGTGGAATCAATTTTTTTCAAAAGGGCGTGCGGCCAAATGTAAACAAATCGAATTATCAGCTGGGTGAAAAAGTACCGTTTGAAGACCTACATTTTAAACCTAATTTCTTTCAACGCGACTTTCTCGAATCAGCTTTCCCCCTTTACTAAAATGAAACAACATAGAAATTAATGTTTTTGGCATTACTTTCAGGGGCATTCTTACTTGTATACTAGTAAGAAAGCCCCTGAAAGGTATGCCAAAATTTTGTCATTTCTGTCATTTTTATCATTTTTGTCCATTTTGTTTTTTTTTTGCTAATTCTGTATAATCAATTTTTTCAATTTTCTGTTTCATCAATATTGACAGTATGTTTTATCAATTTTGTTTATTTAATTTTTGTCAATCTTGTCAATTTGGCCAAAATGGTCAATTTGGACAGTTTTTTTCTGTTTCATAAATTTGACCTATATGTTCTGTCAATTTCGTCAATTTTTTAACTATCTCATTTTTTTAAATTATGCCAATTTTTCCATTTTGTCAACTTTGTCAATTTATTTCAATTTTATCAATTAGGTCAAATTGATGAAACAGAAAAAAAAACTGTCCAAATTGACCATTTTGGCCAAATGACAATATTGACAAAATTTGATAAACAGAGTTGACAAAATTGATGAAACATGTTGTCAATATTGATGAAACAGAAAACTTAATAAAATGATTATACAAAATTGGCAAAAAAAAAAAAAAAACAAAATTGAAAAAAATTGACAAAAATGACAGAAATGACAGAAATGACCAAAAGTACAAAAATGTAAAATGTAAATCAATAATCATCAAAATGCATTAAAATATTATGTGTGCGCTTGATAACAGTGAAATTGCTGTTTGAATCACGGATCATTTTTTAGCAAGCCAAACATAAACATTTTTGGTAACTAGCTTAACTAAGGTTGCCAGAGTTTTGTCCACTCCCATCCGGGCCTAGCAATTCCGGGCATTTTTTCAAAAAAACCTGGTTAAATCCGGACATGGATTTCAATTTTTCAAATCCAAAAACCGGGCAAAAACCGGGCAAAATTTAGGTGTAATTATACATAAAAGCAAAAGAAAAATGCAAAAAAAATTAAATTAATATTTTATTAACGTGATTGCAGACTTCCAAAAACTTTTTGGAACACTTAAATATTTAAAAGTTTATAAAAGTAAATCAGCGAAATTATTTGAAACAACCGTTGAAAATTTCCATACCGTAAATCGATTTTGCTGAAACTTACTCAAAAACTTTGATTTTTTTTGGTGTCTTTGTGAAAATTGTGAAAAAAATCCGGGCAATATCCGGACTATTTCACGATATCCGGGCAACCGGGCCGGACCGGACTTTATCGAAATTTGCATCAAATATCCGGGCAAACCCGGATAAAACCGGGCATTCTGGCAAGCTTAAGCTCAACCCAATCGCCCCTTAAATGTATACCAGTTAGTATGCCCCTGATAGGTATGCTAAAAACTTTGATTCCTATGCTGATTCATTTTTGTAATGGGCGAAAGCTGTAGGGTGGTCGGATTTACCGGTTTTTTTCAAATCCGGTATTTCGGTATTTGTAATTTATAAAACCGATAAAACCGGTATTTTTCAAAGTATATCGAATTCATGAAAGGGTTTCGTCTAATTGCAGTCAGTAGTAATGGCATGAAATTCTCACAATTTATAAAGCAATACATTTAGCAACATTTCCAGTGGAAAAATATGATATTGTGCCTAAAAATTATCCCTTTATCAAAAATCTATCATCATTCTCATGATAATCAAAAAATTTTTTTTCTTCATTTTATTATTATAATTTCGCTGTTAAGTTGCGGAAATTCTTAAAGTTTCATTTCATTATCAACGAATTTTTGTCTTATACTCTGTAAAACTGTATTCATATTTAAAAAAAGATTTTACAGATTTAGTAAAAGTTTATATAGTCTTTCATGAAAATGATATGAAATTGGATACACAAAAAGATTTTTCGTTAAAAGAATGACTCAACTAATTAATAAACAAAACTTAAAACACTGTCGCAAAGTTTAGGTTTACAGAAAGAATAACAGATTATTGTTTTCTAAAATACGGATATTTTACCCGCAACCTAGGTCGTGATCGCATTAAGTTTGCCTTCCCAAAAATAAATCGAACAAAGAGAAATAAAAATCTATTATAAACCAGACAAAGTTCAGCAATAAATACAGTTGTTAGAATCTGATCCATGCGCTCTTTGTTGCTATAATACTGTTGCAAATTTATAAAAACTATGTTACTGCTTTGTCTAGAAAAAGAAAATGCTTCAACAGTGTTAAAAATAAAAACAACAGAGTTCAATCAATTACCTTGAAAATATTGATAAAAATTCATACAAACAGTCTAACATGTGTTTCAAACACATGACTCTGTTGAAATATTTTATGCTTTGGAACAAACTAGGAAGTTTAGGTTATTTTAGGTATTTTAGGTTTAAAACTTCAAGTTTGTGGAAGCCCGTCACCGTCTGAACGATTTAGATAAACTTAGCCTGTTTATAGATACAACATTTCTGCAAATTTCATTAAATTCCAGCTTATTATTGAAAAATTCAGTAATTATTGTGAAGCAATCTTTAATTTCTTGTAGCTGTATTTTTTTTTAATCAGTCATTGTACACTTGTACAGTAGGGTGTCCCAAAATTGCATAACTTCTGGAAATCTGGGGGCTCACCCTCCAAATGGTAGATTAGGATGTGCAGAACAAACTTTTGTATGGGGCCGACTGAAAAAAAATATGTTTGGAGGTTCCGCAAGCGCGATCTTTGAAAAAAGTCCACTTTCAAAAGATTTGATTTTAAATAAATTCTGGGTCCAAAAATTTTCATGAAATTTATATATTTTATATTTTTTTAATTTTGTTTGAGTTAAATACTACACGTAAAAAATGAAAAATGGACCAAACTTGTATAAAAATGTAAAACATGCAAGCTATTTCCACGAAAAAAAATTTTTTTGGTCCAAAAATTTTGAATACAACTGACCACAATGTGTACCAAGCGTAAAATATTTTTGATACCAATACCATCAAAAGATGCGAATTTTTGTGCACTTAAACTTTGCTGAACAAAACATGTTGTTTGTATCATCGAGTGAAGAGCTATTCACGGTTTAAAGCTTAATAAAAATCACAATTTAGGATATTTTTTAATTTAATTTATCAAATTGTCATAATAAATACCTACTTTAAAATCAAAATACTTGCAAAAAAAGACTTGGATGGTTTAAGGAAGTCATCAAAAGGCCATATTCCAAATTTGAGCGGAATCGGACAACAGGAAGGGGTTGCACTGAATCTCTAGTGTGAAAGGGATTCTGAGACATAGTGTTCTAAAGAAGCATAAAAAACTGGTTTTTCATCATACATTTTTGTCTTTACCAATCGATTGCTTGATTATGTAGATTTTATTAAAATTTCAATTAAGACTAAAATTTCACCTGAAGACTGCAACTCGATTGGACTTAAAACAAAAAAGTTATGACTGTTCCAAGATTGTATTTTTGTGGCAAATTGTCCTGTAAAACGCAATGAGTACATTTTACTCATTGCGTTTTACAGAACAATTTGTAACCAAAATACAATCTTTGAACAGTCATAACTTTTTTGTTTTAAGTCCAATCGAGTTGCAGTCTTCAGGTGAAATTTTAGTCTTAATTGAAATTTTAATAAAATCTACATAATCAAGCAATCGATTGGTAAAGACAAAAATGTATGATGAAAAACCAGTTTTTTATGCTTCTTTAGAACACTATGTCTCAGAATCCCTTTCACACTAGAGATTCAGTGCAACCCCTTCCTGTTGTCCGATTCCGCTCAAATTTGGAATATGGCCTTTTGATGACTTCCTTAAACCATCCAAGTCTTTTTTTGCAAGTATTTTGATTTTAAAGTAGGTATTTATTATGACAATTTGATAAATTAAATTAAAAAATATCCTAAATTGTGATTTTTATTAAGCTTTAAACCGTGAATAGCTCTTCACTCGATGATACAAACAACATGTTTTGTTCAGCAAAGTTTAAGTGCACAAAAATTCGCATCTTTTGATGGCATTGGTATCAAAAATATTTAACACTTGGTACACATTGTGGTCAGTTGTATTCAAAATTCTTGGACCAAAAAAAATTTTTTTCTTGGAAATAATTGCATGTTTTACATTTTAATACAAATTTGGTCCATTTTTCATTTTTTACGTGTAGTATTTAACTCAAACAAAATTAAAAAAATATAAAATATATAAATTTCATGAAAATTTTTGGACCCAGAATTTATTTAAAATCAAATCTTTTGAAAGTGGACTTTTTTCAAAGATCGCGCTTGCGGAACCTCCAAACATATTTTTTTCAGTCGGCCCCATACAAAAGTTTGTTCTGCACATCCTAATCTACCATTTGGAGGGTGAGCCCCCAGATTTCCAGAAGTTATGCAATTTTGGGACACCCTATTGTACAGTCTTTAAATGTTGGAGAGCGTTAGTTCGATAGCTGAACTGAAATTTGTAAAGTTTCATGAAAAAGCTTTAATTCAAAAATTTACATCGACTAGTTTAAACAAAAATCAAATATCACATAAATCTTGCAGTAAGGTTTATTGAGCTTGGATTTTAAGGCTGATTGAACAAAATTTGAGTTTTTTTTACTTATAATTATTTGATAAAAAAAAACATTTAGCTGTGTCAATTTTAGAACAGTGCCAAATAATGATGAAAAATTTACCGGAAATACCGGTTTTTTACCGTCCCAAAAGTCGGTATTCCGGTATTGAGAAAATGGACGGTGTTACCGGTTTTACCGGTTTCGGTAAAACCGGTTAGACCACCCTAGAAAGCTGTTTCGAGAAAATCGCGTTGAAAGTAATTAGGTTTAAAATGTAGGTCTTCAAACGGTACTTTTTCACCCAGCTGACATTTCGATTGTTAACATTTGGCCGCACGCCCTTTTGAAAAAATTGATACCACTGCTGCTCTCATGCTGGGTAGGGAACATAGAATCTTATTGGAAGAAAAAAATGGGATACTGGGTATGCCAACGAATGACGCGCAACGTAAGGTAGATTTTTGAAAAGGGCACATTTTTGCCATATTTGCAAAATTTGTCAGATTTGTAAAATTTATCAAGTTTGTGAATGTTGTCATTTTTTTTTGTATTTTTTATCAACTTTGTCAACTATGCAAGTTAGGTCCAATTTGTAATTTTTGACGATTTTAACAATCATGTCATTTTTGTTATTATAGACTATTTTGAAATTTTTGTAAATTATGTCAGTTTTGTAAATTTGTTTGGTTTTTTTCTATATTGATTCTGTCAATATTGCATATTTTGAAAACTTTTTCAGTTGTATGATTTATATTTATTTTTTCTATCCAGTTTTGCCAAATTTGTAAATGTTATCATTTATGTCAAGCCATTCAAAATTGGTTAATTTTGGTAAATTTTTGTCAATTTTCGCCATATTTGCGAAATTTGTCAGGTTTGTTTAAACTTGATTAAAGTTTCTAAATGTTGTGTATTTTGTAATTTTTATCAATTTTGTCAATTATGTAAATTTGGTCCACTTTGTAATTTAAGAAAATTTAAACAATTATGTCATTTTTGTTGTAATTGACCATTTTGACATTTTTGTCAATTATGTCAGTTTTGTAAATTTGTTTTGTAAATTGTCTAGCGCTGGATTGCATCGGAATTTTTGGATTTTAATCTGAATTCTGAAACTCACTATCAGACCCAATTTTTTTAAAATTAAGTTTAAAATCAGAAATCCAGGGAATTCAACATCTTGAAATGAACGCGTCTGTACAAAAAAATCACTTTAACCTATAAAACAGTTGATAAAATTAAATTGGGTGAAACTTTTTTTTATGCATTTTCGTTGGAACAGGTTAGAACGTGGAATTACGCCTATTTAAAATGGGTTTTTTTATTCGGGTAGGGCCAATAGATAGCGTCGATTTTTTAAAAAGGATTTGATTAGATGTTCCGAAATTTCAAGTGTTTTTTTTGCTCCTGGCTAACTGATAGTTGCGTCCTTATGAAATGTTACGCTAGGTTTGTTTACATTTGGCGCGTTCGCCCTTTTTCAAACTTACTGCAAAATTAACTGACAGATTCCCGCTTGCTATCAAAGCCAGCCATCACTGCAGAAGAATGCGGTGTTGAACCCTAGACCCTTCGATTGAATAAGGCCCCTTTATTGGGTAGGGATGAATCATCCCAGAGGATGAAAATCCCGTATAAAAAAAAAGGCCCCTTTATGAAAATCCATATCAATATTATATGGTTTGGAGTTTCGGCTTCAAAATTCTTGAAACATGTTCATGTAATACAGAACTGGTACAAAATTTAATTCTAAATAAATGTTAGGATTTATTTCACTTCATCAACTCCTTCCTCCTGCTCGTTTTGTCGTCATGATGACATCATGAGTGGGAGTGGAGGCTCCAATTTTTTCCACTATACACAGCGCCCATCGTGTGTATGACTTCATGTATAATTTGACGTCATATGATAATCTTGATTTTAGTGATTGCTGGTTGTGGCTAGCAAGCCAAATTGACACGTTTTTTGGAGTGATGATTTGATGATAATTACCATGAAAATTTTATTTTCAAACTATTTTGTTTTTTTTCTTCAAATTTTTTGAGATGAAAATCATTTTTATTGTTTGCCCAGTTTTGCAAAAACGTGTGGAACAAAGTTTACAAAAAATCACACCAATACACACAAATACACTGACATCGTCTGAACTCGTCGAGCTGATTCGATAGATACCTATGAAGGTATATCTAAGATCCATAATTAATGATCTCCAAAATCGACCGATAACTATACCTTTCTGAAAGAAAGGCAAAAAATACTTAGAAAACATCTTCATGAGGGAGAGGGGTGGGTGTTTTACCCCTAAACCGGTTGCGTTTGTGTGACTTATTGATGTTTCATCAAAAATTCCTTTTCCACGTGAAAGAACATGACAAAACCAAGATTATAAGCGTATGAGTATATTTTTGTTTTGAACTTTAGGTTCCTTATCAATTGTCGGGTTCTTTTGTAATTATGTAAGTAATTTTTTAAAAAATCTTTTAAAGCTTGATAAATTAAAGAAGCATATGATTCGTATTTAGATTAACTACATATAGAAAAATATGCTTACGCAAAGCGACGGCGATGCCAGTTGTGCTGAGATTTTTATCTCAATACACATATGAGATATTCAGAGTTTCCTTATGGCCCACATTACCCCACTCTCCCCTAAATAAAAATTAACATGATTCCATACAGCATTATGCTTTATGAAAACTTCCGTTTAAACTTTGTCAATACCACTTACGCTCTTAATTTTATTAGCTTTTGAATAAAGTTCTTAAAATTCACCGATTTGGGTCGATTATTTTCGCTTGTGTATGCTTTTTACGCTCAGTGTTAAAGGGTCAATGGAAGAATGTTGAGCTAAAAATCATTAATATTAAATCAAAAGACTTCAACGCTTCCGTGAAAAATTAAAAACGACGAACCCCAATTGCTTCGAAGCGCAGAAAAAAAAGCAAATAAAAAAACAAACCCAAATTGTCGAACACTTACTAGATTACAACCATCGTTACGCCGCTCGACACCCACAGTGCGCAAAGTGAAAGAGAGAGTGGGAAGCGCGCAAGTCCAAATTCGTGTTGCTGCCAGCCAAGCTCTACCTTTGGGGAGTAATCCCTTCATTTTCGAGTTCACGATCATATGGAGCAAAGCGGCTGCTTGTTTGCTTGCTTGCCCGTGTTCGGCGTTAGTTTGCGTGTTGTTTTACAGCTGAGGCTCCAGTTTTTTTCTGCGTTCATGATTGCCGAACGAAAAAAAATCTTAATGCTCTAAGTCACTCTCTCAAAGGCTTAGTGTTCTCTCTCTGGGTAAGTGCTCAGCAACTTGGTACTTCCGCTCTCTGCGCTACCAACGAACCCAAATGTCTTCAGCGTAGTCGGTGTGGGATGCAATTAGTCAATGGCTTCAACTCGGTAATTTTCTTGGATCTTCCGCGTGCAGACGGTTCCGCATTTTGGAGGAAAAAAAAAGTCGGTGAGCAAAGAAAGCACACTCTGGCTCTCTTTTTTCTCTTCAGCAGAGTCTCAATTCTCCGGGTTGGCAGCCCATCCAAACCAGGTGGGGCCCTCCCCAATTTTTCCATCGCTTGGCCCAGCTACCATCGTTCAGTTGGCTCGATTCATATTTTATCGTTCAGTTTGAATCGAGTTTCCCTACGGTGATGTGCTAAGTAGTTCGAGACAGAGCGTTTCTAGCGTTAAACGGTTAAAAGGTTTTTGGCCTACGATCGCGGAGTTACTGGAGTTCTACGAGTAAGGATTCGTTATTGAATTTTTTTTATATAGGTGCATCAGTGATTTATTGGGGTAGATTATGATATTTGTTCTAAGTGAGAAACATAGAATGTTTAAAAACAAGATAGAAGAAAGTAAAAATTTAATATTTATAGATGAATTAGACAACTAATGCTTTTTGGGTTTCAAATGTCTATAAATTGCAAAAACTTGCAAACTTAAATGGTGAACTGTGATAATTGAAACAGTTGTATGCGTGATGAGTGTATTGAACGAGATTGAAACAAAACTGTGCATTTGAAAATAACCAACGAAAATTTTGGGAAGTGTTCAAGTTACCTGTTTGTGATCAAATGTGATTATTTTGGTGACAAAAAATCTGGAATAATAAAAAAAAATCATACATCTTTACACTTTGGATAAGACATCGAGCACATATGAGACCTGATTGAAAGTGAGAAGTGTTACACAAGAAATTGCAATTGGATAGCTGAAAATCCTTTGGAAAGGATACAACGACTTTTGGAGTAATAAGTCTCAAATTTTCGAAGAAAATCAGTGCTTTGAACTGTTGAGGCTTTGAAGAGTGTTAGCAGCTGTCATTCCAGTCATCATTCTAATTGCTTTATTTCGTGTGATTCAAACGATTTGTGATTTTTTAATATATTGGCTGGTATGTATAATATTTTCAAACTAAGTGAAAATTATGCCATCTGATGAGGAAAAATTTGAAGATGTTTATCTTGAAAAACTAAAAAGCAGCAAAAAATAAGGGACCTCGTATCTGATTCAAAGTCTTTTCCCACACGTTTTGCCTTATTCGATATCCATCATCCATCCATCAATAATAAATTCTCAGAAAATCTGTTTGAAAAAAGAAAAATAATTCCATTTATTTATCTTTTCTAACAAATAATACTATAGAACAAAGTTCGTATTTTGGGCTCAATTTTTTAACTAGAGATATATAAAATCCATAGAAAAAAAAGTATCAATGCATTGAAAATTCATGCATGAGAAAAATTTAAAAAAAAACTTTGAAAAGGTTACCTTTCATGACCTTTTTATTTAAAAATTCTTGATATATTGGTGAATTTTAAGACATGGTTTTTTTCATCCAGTTTTATATATTTTTTCAAAATATTTTATAAATCAATTTATATTTAAATATTTCTTATATATTTTCGAATCTCTATAAAAAAGGTAAATATAATCTGATAGTTACTGATGATTCAATATTGATATTCAATAAATACTTCCTTTTTTATTGTCATAATCTACTGGAGCAATTCAGATGTTTCAAACTATAAAATTTTCTGGCTGTTGAAATACAGATTCATATTTTTAAGATAAAAAATAAAAAAGGCATATATTTATGCATATATGATATATCATAATCAGCGTTCACAAAAATTATTGTTCATTTTCAAAAATGGCAAACAACGAAATCATGTTTTTGAATTCTAATACTCAAACATGAAATCACGTAGAATTGATAATATTGGCAGCTTCTTCATGATTTTCTTTTTCGCGAGTGAACTTAAAACTAAACTTGTGAAAATTTTTATTTGATCTAAATGAAAAAAGGATTTTGAATGGCAGATTTCTTAAATAAACATACTTTGATTCCAGCGAATGGCCTTTTTTAAGCAGTAAATTCATAATTCATTGGTAGGATTTAACTCTGAAAGAGTTATTTTAAGTATGTACATATATTAAAAAGATTTTAATTAACTTTACTTGACGAAATAATGATTTTTCAAAATATTTTCCAAAAGATTCTGAAAGCCGTGCAGAAAAATAAAATATTTCAATTCATATCAAAGAATAATCATTCAGAGCTTATAAAATAATCTTAAAAAATATCCTTTTTTTTTTAAATTACTTCCTTATTCGCAGTTTTGCGTACCACATTCTTCGACGTTTAATGATTGTGTTTCTGATTTTAACGCATGCCAACTGATTTAATTAAAAAAAGTTTATTTTCAATACAAATTCACAATTTTAAAAACTTTTACAAAGAGAGCATCCGCATTTCTCATAAATTTTCATTAAAAATAACTTTCAAATTTATTTAATTTAAATTTTGAAAATTTTAAGCATTGGAACACAAGATTTCAATATCAAATTCACCATCAGTCTGCAAAATATTTGGAAATTAAAATGTAAACTTTAAAATTTCTATATGTTTGATCATGTTGTTAGAACAAAGTTATGGTTTTATTTCGAAAACACGCAAAATCTTAAGTGTCAGGAATGAAAATAAATTAAAGAAGGGACAAAATTGGTTCCATCAAAATGTTTTGAAAATTAATTTTTACGGCCTTATCGGTGAAAGTTATGTTCTCATAGTGAGAACATTTCAAGAATTGAAAATTATAGATGGATAGAAGAAGATTAGAAGAAAATTATAGGTGTTGAAATGAGCGGGTAGAATTTTTTAAGAAGCATTTTCACCACATGTGGTGAAAATGCTTCTTAAAAAATTCTACCCGCTCATTTCAACACCTATAATTTTCTTCTAATCTTCTTCTATCCATCTATAATTTTCAATTCTTGAAATGTTCTCACTATGAGAACATAACTTTCACCGATAAGGCCGTAAAAATTAATTTCCAAACATAAATCATAGAATATGCTGCATAGAATATGCTCAACCTCTAGGAAAATATTGTACAGTCTTTCAGGCTGAGCTATATGCTATTATGTATGGAGTGCAAATTGCACTTCAAAAGAAGATTATGTTCAGAACAATTTATTTCTGTTCAGATAGCCAAGCAGCTATCAAATCACTCAGTGCTTCCAGTTCTAGATCAAAACTGGTAATCGCATGCCGGAAAGCAATCGAAGAACTTGCTGAAGGCAATGGATTAAACCTTCTATGGGTACCCGGACATAAGGGAATTTTTGGAAACGAATGCGCCGACGAACTCGCTAGAGCTGGGTCGGAAAAGGAATTTTACGGACCAGAGCCGGCTGTCCCAATATCACCATGTTGGTTCAGAAACCAAATTCAAACTTGGTCCTCTAACCAGCATGAACGATACTGGGAAGAGTTGGACACTTGTCGTCAAACTAAATTATTTTTAGAAAAACCATCTCCAATCATATCGAGTTACTTATTAACTTTAAATAAATCTCATTGCAGCATCTTGATCAGAGCACTCTCCGGTCATTGTAAACTTAACTAGGGTGATTTGCCATTCGTTGCACAGCTAAGCACATGATTTTGGTGTTTATGCTGTATTTTAGTCATTTCAACCAAATTCACTCGATTTTTTTTGTCGATGCACTCATACAGGATTGGTCAACAAGATCCAAAAGTTCAAGTGTTTGAAAAAAGTGATATAAAAATTTAAAAAATCATTTAAAACAGCTAGTCTGTGCCCAATAGTTGCACAGGCAAATTTTGTGTCGTGCATAATGTTGTCCGATTTTTTCCAATGGTTGCACATTTTAAAAATCAGTCACCATGAGGTCGAATAGGCTGATATTTGTTACGGACGCTTATTATGAGAGCTTCTAGTTCAAATGCAATCTAATTTTAGACGGCCCCTTATGAGGGGGGGGGGGGTGTTGGGTCTTCCATATAAACCGTCCAATGCACTTTCCAATTCCAATTCGGCCTAAAAAAAACACAAAGCCGAAGGTTTGAGTGTGTGGAATAGCATTTATCACACGTGTTTTCTCAGATTTCTCAGAAACTCAAATCCACCTCTTAATTTACCCGAAGCCATTTGATTGGAGTGTTATTTAACCTAATTTGCCCAGTGATGAGCCTTTTTCTTTATATGTCCTACCAACATAAAATTTTATATCTTTAAAATCCCATAGAATGAACTGAAAGGTATTTAATGCTTAGTTTTTAAGTGGCTATTAACAGGTGAAAAGATTAGAGAACGTGATCTGATTTGCCCCCTTTTACCCCTATGAAGAAGATGCGATTTTATAAAACAAATGTTTCAGGACTCACTTGGAAGTCGATCGATTTTTTCATAATGAATCTCAATTTAAAACTTGAAAATGGACATAACCACGCCCAAAGTTTCAGACCGTTGGACTGATTCATGCTCATGATATACAATTTTGTATAAGAATTTTTTTTTCGAAAAGTTAATTGATTTAAATATCTTTTTCATATAAGTGGGTTTATTTGTAATTAATGTAACCTCTGTAGCATTCATCAATCTTCAGGAAACAATCACATCACATAGAGATGCTTCCTAAGAGTTTTCCGGCTGAATCAATGATCAAATTGAGTTTCACAAAGCTATGACTGTTTATTTTTCTGGATGATAAGGGCCAAATAAAGCTTCACACAGATGTCTCCAGTGACGGCAACTCGACGGCAGATTCGAATTCCTTAGAAAATTGCACGTCAGATAAGTAATATATCGGGTCTTCCAACCTTCGACTTCTAGTTTTTGGGATTAAGGGTCGTAGTTTTCCTCCTGTTCAATATTCTGACAATATTAATAACAATATCAAGGGGATCGCTGTTGACATGGAATAAAATTATTTTTGATTTGTCGTCACGAAATTAGAGAAACAGATTTTTTCAGAACAGCTTTTAGATTCTTTGCATAAAATGTTGAGTAAATAGTCGAGGTCGGGATAAAGGATTTCAAAATAAATCTGATAAAAAAGTAGTCTCTCAAAGCCAATGCAGTTGAATTGGCTTTGACTTTTCAGACAATGCAAAATAACCAACTTTCATACATACATAAGTTTATGCGATGCGATGCGATGCGATACAAAGCAGTATTATGCGATTCTTATTTTCATGACAACGAATATCATTTCTGTGGTACAAGTTAGGTTTAGTTTTTGTTCACATGCAATTTATTGCAAGAACCAAGAAATATTATAAAAATACAAAATTATGTTTTTTGAACTTTCAATACATCTCTAATGGTTTTTGAATGAAAATTTGGATTTTTCCGTACAAGCCCCCTTACTAATTCAAAACACGTTGTTATAATTTAGGACTTAATCAATCGCTTCCAAAATTTTTATAGCTATTTTTAGCTGTAAAAACAACCAAACAAAGTTATTGGAGGTATACGAATTTAAAAATTTGAAACTTCCAAACAAATTTTGCAGCGGAATTATGTACAACAATGGGGCAGGAGGAGATTGAGCGGACCAATTGTTGCACGATCCAACATATTTTCTGGATAAGTATGGATCATAATTTTTTATCAAAATCATTGTGTTAAAATTGTCCAACAAACGTTTCGTATGAAAAACTGATACGAAAAATGTTTTGTTCTGACGTAAAACCTTATATGCCGTAGAAGGAATGTTAAGGTTTTTGTTAACAATTAGCACAACAACCGCGCGAAAAAAACAAGAAAAATTAAAACTGTCGTTAGAGACACACTTACCAGCTGAAAATATCACAAAACCCTCATTTCATCAGAAAACATTCCGAATTACATGATTCAGTATTATTTTTGAGGAAAAATTGAAAAACAGCTGAAATATTGACAATTTAAGTCATGCTGTGCAACAATGGGTTAGGGGACAACGATTGGCAAATCACCCTATCATATGCACAACATTCAGCGTGCTGAATCTCCAGTATGTGGTAGTTGTGAATCAGATGTGGAAGATCCCTTCCATCTTATATGTAACTGTCCCTCATTTGCCAGACTACGTTTTCGTACTCTGGGATCTTACGCTTTAAGCGAATCTGAGTTTAAGAAATTAAACTTAAAAAACATTCTATCATTCCTTACCGAATGTAGAAAAGAGCTTTAATGCTAATAATCCCTAGTGGAAAGGCTTTATGCCATCTTAAATAGATTGAATTTATTTCTTCCTTTTAAAGGTTTTTCAGGTTTCTCAGGTAAATGATGAAATCTTGGATAAAAAAAAGGCTAGGCACAATTTTCCCGTATGTTTGGATAACGTGCCGCTATTAAGCCTACCCCCATTCTGATACCTGATACCTGATAGGTGTTGAAATGAGCGGGTAGAATTTTTTAAGAAGCATTTTCACCACATGTGGTGAAAATGCTTCTTAAAAAATTCTACCCGCTCATTTCAACACCTATAATTTTCTTCTAATCTTCTTCTATCCATCTATAATTTTCAATTCTTGAAATGTTCTCACTATGAGAACATAACTTTCACCGATAAGGCCGTAAAAATTAATTTCCAAACATAAATCACGGTGATTAATCTTAATTAATCAAAATGTTTTTGAAACCCATTCATACTTATTTAGAAAACAAGATTCTAATTATTTTTTGAAATTTTTATTCAAAGATAGGTTTTATTTTAATAACCTATCCAACAGATTATTAAAAAAAGTATTTTTTAAATACGTTTTTTAAAACAACTATTTATTGTGGTTTAAATTAAACTGTAAAAATTGTGAAAAAAAATCATATATGGATGGTTTTTGCAATATCTATCTGAACTTATAAACAAAACACTCAACTTTCTAACTAACCAATAATTAAATCAACTTTGAGAATGGTTCTTTGAAATCTAAACAATATAGCGAAAACATTTTGTCATTTCTATTATTTTAACTTTATTTCAATAAAAAAAACCTGTAAATCAAAATAATGCAAAGATAAAAAGAGTTTTTGTAACAAAATTCAAACAATAATAGCAAAAAAATTATCACCTTCCTTAATCTTAGGACAGATTTTGAATTTAAAATTCTTGAATTCCTGAACAAATGTTTTTTGAAAATGCTTTATTTATCAAGCGAAAATTCAAAAAAAAAAAAAAATACGACCACGTATAAGATTTCAAACATGAGTATGAGTTTCAAATTGAGGCAGAGCCGTATGAAAAATCGATTTATGAGAGGAGTTTTGGTGACAAAAGTTTTCCTTTTACATTTTGATAGCATAAAAATAAAGTAGATAAATGTGTAGATACTATCTAAATATGCAGCCTTCAGTTATATTATAGACATATTATTATTGATCTCAAATTGAAACTATCGAAAATAAGCTCTGGAAGTTTTAATTTCCTAATGTTTTAACAAATGAAAGAATGATATTACTTTTGAAAGCTTCATTTGAAAGAGAAACTCATTTTTTTTTTCTTAAATAAGTGAGTAATAAGATACTTCTTTTTATTTCTTTCTTCAAGTGTTTAAGTCACCGTTGTTATTATCTTCTCGTTTTTGGATTGATTTTTTTTGTGATTCAATGAATTAACGTCCGTGTTGTTCAGGATTCGGTTTACAAATTAAATTTCATTATTTAGTTCTTTTTAACATTAAGCATATCAATTTTAAGCATTGTTAAAAAGGGATCAAATACTCAAAATTAAAAGATAGCGATTTAAACTGCGGTTTTGTAATTTTTCCTATTTTTGTGAACTTAATTTAAATTAAAGATTATAGATTTAGAATTAAGTTACACGAAATACCTATAGAATATTTTTCAGCTGAATTTTCAGCCAGGAAATCAATTACAAATTCTTCTTTCAACGATAAAAATCTCTCACAATTTATTTCATAATTTAAAGCCTGTGAATATTTTTGATGAATCAAAATCTTGATATTTAAACGCAAGAAATTTTTGTTATAAGTTCCTATCTTATTTTATTTTATTTCTATTTTCACCTGTTTTTGTATTCAAACTGACAATGTTTGATTAAAAATTGCGATTTTCTGTCAATAGGAACCCTTGATGTATTTCTCTCATTGATATTGTTATCTTGATTTTAAATCTACACAGAAACAAATTTTGACTATTACGTGTCACTGAAAACTGCAACCTTTAAAATAAATCACCTGTAACTAACAAAACCTGTAATTTAAAATTGTTTTCCTTGAAAGTTAACGAAGATTCATTTATTATAACTGCAAATGTCCTGTTAAAAAATTTGCACGCTAAAAATTAAATGTCACGTAATCATGTTTTTGACCTGTAAAGTTGCGAAAAATGTCCTGCTCCTTTTTGTTACAGGACATTTTGCGTAATTTTACAGGAAATAATTTTTGCTGTGTAATCTTCTTTTTTATGTTTGGGGATCGACTGATTTTTGTGTTTTTTTCCTGGGAAATTATGGCTTGCAGACTATTTTAGAGCAAAAACGATTTTTTGTTGATGTATCCAACGTTTCAATCCATTTTGAATCTTCTTCAGGAACTAAGAAGTGTCGTTTTCTTGTTGTTGTCGACTCGGCTGGTCTTGGACAGCTTTACAAGACCAACCGAGTCCACAACAACAAGAAAACGACACTTTTTGTCCCTGAAGAAGATCCAAAACGGATTGAAACGTTGAAAACATCAAACAAAAATCGTTTTTGCTCTAAAATAGACTGCAAGCCGGAACTTCCCAGGAGAAAAAAAAAATCTAAACTTCCCGATCTAAAAATTCTATTTCTGTCTCCATGTTTCGGGTTCTGTATTCAGTTTAGGACTCTTGATTTTCAGTTTCACTATGAAAGTAGAAATTAAATGCTGCTTTGAAATTCTGTTTTAAATTTGTTTTATCATGTTATTTAAAAGATGATTAATAATTTTCAAAAATCTAATGCATTTTCAATTTTTTGATAATACTTTTCTTTTCGTGGCTTTCAGTGTCAAGTTTTTAGTAAATAAAAATCATTTTCCGATTATTAAAAAAAATGTTTGTTTCAAATTCAGATTCAACTCCCTTAAAGTTTATGCTTTTGAAGATTGTAATATAACAAAGCTTCTAAATGGTGGTCTTAAAATGAAAACTTTGGATCAGAAACATCATTCGAAATTACTTTTTAATTCAGATTTTCTATTGATATATAAAATGAATAGTTAAAATAATGAATTCAGATTGAAACCCAAAACCCAAAGCTTATATTTTATATTCATGAATGAGAGCTCTGAAACTTGGCTTTAAAAATTCCGATCTGGAATTAAGATTCGGAAATCAAATTTATGTTCATTTCAGTGATCGTATTGAAATTCGAGAACAGTTTTTAAATTCTTACATTGAGATTGACCTTAGGTTCAGAGTGCAGTTTCAGAATGCTGGTTCAAAATTCAGAATGTGATTTAGCTTGAAATTGAGCTTTACAATTAAGATAAAAATATCTAATTGACTATAAAGTTGAGTGATTCAAAATATCACAATCTTTTGTATATGTTTGTTATTTGATTTTCAAAATTTCAAATTTTTCATCAAAGTCCGTTTGTCCACATTTCTGCTGAAAATCATTAATATATAGTAGAATTTTAGTGGATTTTTAAGTTTACAAGCTCTGTTATATGGGAAAAAATAGTTTTTATTTAAGAAAAAAATTCTTCCACCGAGTTATAATTATGGAATTTATTTTATTTTATTTAATTTTTTTTGAAAAATATTTTCTGAGTATGAAACCAGCAGGTGATCTTCATCTAAATCACCCGCACAGAATTATTTGTTTTTGGTGTATTTATATCATTATTGATATTAATAGTTCAGTTTTTTAAAACCCATTATTTCAAACTTAAATCATAAATTTCTATTAAGTTTGCTGGAAACCACTGAACCTAAAATTTTCAATCTTTTATGTATAATTTGAAAAATTTGATTTATTTTCTTTGTCTTTGAATTTTCTTAAGAGTTTAGAAGATAAAGTTAATTTTAAAGAAGTTAAAAGCTTTCCTCAAAAAACTTATTTTGGACTTTAATAAAAAAAAAACCTAATTTAACAGACTCTTGAACAATTTAAAAGATTTTAACCATCAATCAAAGTTTATTCCATATTATGTTATTTAAATTTCTATTTTGTATTTGTTTTATTTTCTAAAGTTAAAATTCAACCCTCAAGAACCCATTTTTTTTCGCTTAAAAATCTACAGAAGCTTTTGACATTTCTTAAAAAAAATTGCATAAGTACAAGGGCTAAGCAAATTGACTTTCAACACTATTTCCCTGGTGGTTTTTAACACTTTAACCAATTTTTCCTAAATTTTGAATCACTTGCTGTATTTTCATGAAGTAGGGGTATTTCAACTTTTATCTATATATATAAAAATGAATTTCTGTCTGTCTGTCTGTCTGTCTGTCTGTCTGTCTGTCTGTCTGTCTGTCTGTTCCCTATAGATTCGAAATCTACTATACCGAATTGCGTGAAACTTGGCAAATGAGGGTATTGGAGACCGGGGAAGGTTCCTATTATGGTTTGAGACACCTCCCTCTCTCATGAAGGGGGGGGAGGGGCCTCCCAAACAAAAGACAATTTTGTGCATACCTCGAGAACCAATCAAGTAAATGGTATAAAATTTGGCATGGGGTGGTATTTGGGAACGAGGAATATGTCTATGAATATTGGATACCCCTCCCTTCTCTCAGTGGGGTAAAAGGAAGGGGGAGGGGGGTACCTTACAAATTTTCGTATAACTCGAAAACTAATCAAGATATTGGAATCAATTTCGGCATGGGAAGGTATTTGGATACGAAAAATATTTCAATGATCATTAAAGGCCCCTCCCTCTTTCCAATAGAAAGGGAGAGGGGGCCTCTTTTAAAATTTTTAACATAACTCAAAAACTCATTAAGCAAATGGAACCATATTTGGCATGGGCGGGTATTTGGGAACGAGAAATGTTCATATGATTATTTGAGACTCCTTTCTTCCTCCAGCGAGGGAAAGGAAAGGGCGAGGAGATTTTCATACAATTTTTACTCTATAACTCGAGAACTACAATAGCAAATGGAATCGAATTTGGCATGGAAGGGTATATGGGTACGAGGTTGGTTTGGTTTGGTATCACTCACCCCTTCAAAAAAAATAGATGAAAAGGGGGAGAGGGGGTCTCCCTTACAATTTTCAGTAAAATTGGAGAGCTGATCGCGAATTGAACCATATTTGGCATGTGAGGGTATTTGAATACGAGGAATGTTTCAATGATAAATTGAAGCCCCACCTTTCTTTCATTGGAAAGATTTAAAGGGGGAAAGGGGGGCTTCCATACAAATGTTTTGCATAACTCGTGTATTAATCGAGCAAATAAAACCAAATTTGGGCTCAAACGGGTATTCGAGTACGACACATTTTATGAATATTAAGTTTTAACCCCTCCATTCAATCAGAAGATAGAAAGGGGGATGGTATTCCCTTTCAAGTTTATGCATAACTCAAGGATTTACTACGCAAATAAAACCAAATTTGGCATGGGATGGTTTTTCAATACGAGAAATTTTTCTATGTGAAACAATTCCTTCCATGCAGTGGGATAGGATTGAGAATATGAGAAGAGAATAGGATTACTTGCATTCAACATTTTTTTTTTTTTTTGAAAATCCGTGAAATGGACAAAACTTAACATGGAAAGACATTTTGGTATAATTCTATGATTTTTTGACACACCATCCTCTTTTCATCAACTGGTTAGAAATATGGCATCGGAAGATATTTGGTCACGAGATATGTTTCTACGATTGTTATAGACCCTTATGTTTTACAGTGTAGAGAGAGAAAGAAAGGAGATGGCTTCATATAATTTTGGTTGTAAAGCTTAAAAAATATCAACCAATGGAACTATATTTGATTCAAGAAGAAAATCGGGTACGAAAAAATTGCTATGATAATTAAAGACTACGACCTCCATTCAGCAGAGGGTTATGAGAAGGACAGAGATGCTCTCTTATTAGTTTTTTAGCATAAATCCAGAACATATCAAGCAAAAAAAAAATTATAAGTGAGAGTGTTTGCGTACGAATAGTTTGAGACTCTCCTATTTCAGGGCGAAGCTTAAAAAAGATTAAAATTATCAGATCCTTAATACAAATTTACAGATCAAGATTCGGAAAATTAGTTTAAGTCATCTTTGTATTGCAATTTAAAACTCCAGCTGCAGCTCTCATTTTATAGCGAATTAAACTATGTTATGATTGGATTTTAAATAATGCCAACAAAACAATAAATGTAAGTTTGAATAATTGATGAAAAGATCATTCAATTTCGAAAGGTGTAGCAAAGCACACCGGGTCAGCTAGTGAAAAATAAATATTGTGCACATTTTTCTAATTTTGTCGTTCTTCACCAATCCCAGCTTTTAACGGGACTTATGTTTCATATCTCCTTTCTAACTCAGGATATATTTTATCTCAACAAATCAATCAAGAATGGTGGTGACTCTTTGACGTAGCTGCCAATCATTTTTTTTAGATCAAAAATCGCATCGACAAAGGATTTCTGAGGCTACTAAATTGATCACATTTGGAAAAGAAGTTCCATCTCCAGTTTTCTCATGTTTTAATGCTCCTTAAAGCTGTAACTTTTTACAACTGCTAGTCAAATAGTTTTCAGTAACAGCGATTAATAGATTTACATATTTTCAACCATTCAGCGAAAAACATTACAAAACAAACTTTCGGATGCGGTTTTATCACTGCGTCTTAAGGCGTGGTAGGGCGCTATAGGGTGAAAAGTTTAATGTAAAAGTACTCAAGAATGAATAATCATATAATAAAAAAAATAATATGTTTGAAGTTTTCGTCACTCATGCATTGCTTGAGCAGAAAAAAAACATAAAAAAAATAATCTCTAAAACCCGCTCCCATGAATCGGTTCTTCCTACGACCCTATTGTATAGAGAACCCGAAATCTGAACACATAAAACGAATTTTAATTATAAACCCTAGCTTAACAAATATATTTCCACCAGACCGGGTTGAGCTATTTTATCGTTAAGCCCTGCAAAATCTGGGAATTTAATTTTTTTTCCAAAATTCGAGCAATATGAAGGGATATCTGGGAACCATTCAATAACAATTCAGAAGAAAAACACTTAAGATTTTTTTTTACGAAACAATTCAGCCAACTATGCATCATACATTAAGTTGTTAAGGAAAAATTAGCTCAAACAAAAAAATTATTCTGGACGCAAAAATCATTATTCTTAATAATGGTATTTTTTTTGCAACCAAAGTGAATAAATTAGAGCATTCTGGTAATAATAGCATTATTTTAATTGAAATTCAACAATTGAGACTTAATTTGTATCAACGAGTGATTTTTTAAGCAGTAGCAGAATTGTGGACTTGGGATAAGATATCGATAATTTGGCCTTAGTTCTGAGTCGAGGTTTAAAAAGGAACATTTCGTTTGGCCTTTTTTGACCCTCATGGAGATGGTGGGAGGTGGGGGGGGTTGTTTACCCCCAAAACTCTCCTGAATTGCGGTAGAAGCTTATTGAATGGATTTTTTTCAATACTAAGATATATACTAAGAATCCATATAGGTGAGGGTGCCAGAATTTTTTTAGCACGTATCCCAGCCGGACAAATCCAGGCATGCATCCAGGCATTGCAATTTTTCAGAAAATCCTGGCAAAATTTGGGCATTTGGTTCCGAAATTTTTGACAAAAATCTTGAAACTCATCAGCAGATTTTAAATTGAAAATTGGCTTCCAAATAACCTTTTGTGATTATTTTCATAAAACTTGCTCAAAAACTTTTATTATTGGGCGCACAAAGAAAAAAAATATCTGCACAATTGCTTTGATTTTTGTGTGATTTGGCACATGAAGTGAATCCAGGCTTGTTTCAATGAAATCCTGGCAACCGGGCCAGACAGGACATTTCCCAAATTTTGCTTTAACTTTCTCGGCAAACCCGGATAAAACCAGGCAACCTGGCAATCTTAAAATTTGTATATAATATGAAAATTATGTTGATTCTGAGATAGATATTAAACGTTTTTTTCTGATCCAAGAACAGCTTACAATGAAAAAAGTCATTTTTTTTATTCACAGTTTTTTTTTGTATTCAAAGTAGCAGTTTCTACTTTGAAAACAAAAAAAAACTACACAGGTCTACAAAAATTTTCAATGGGTCTTCGAAAAGAGACTTTATTTTTTAATGAATAAAGATATCATTCGCACGAAATTTCACCACAAATTTATTAAAACATTTCTCTTATAAATCGAAAACTGTTTTCGATGATCAAGAGTTTGAAAAAAAGTATTTTTTCCAGAATATTTCCTCAGTTTACCATATATTTTATTTTATATGTGAAGGAGGTTAGAAAAAACTCCATGCAAAATATTACAATTGAATTATTTATTCTTTCTGATCTAAGTTTTGCTTTAAAATGTTCAGTTTAAAATCTCGTACTATCGAATATTTTCCCTCAACCAATGATTCATCCTTATATCTCTCACTCCAATATCATCACAAACTTGGTTTTCCCCTGATAGTTTGCCATAAAGTGCCATCAATTTGCCAAGTTATCAATTCCTCACTTCCGCTAACCGTATAACGGTAATCGTAGTCATTTGCCTACCACGCCATGGCTCGCCTTCGGAAGACCTCCAAAATTTACGCAAGATCCTTTGCGGAAACTGCTTATTAATCTTCAACCATTCCGGCTCTTGTACTACGCCAGTCAAGTGTTTAGTTGTCTCATCCGCTCGGGCACTTAAATTGAGAAGACTTCAACGGCTGACTAAATGAGCGACGAACCGGCTGAGCGACACGCATCGCAAACATCCGGCATCAATGAAGGCTCTTGTTATCTGGATGTCTGTCTGTTGACAAGATCGCGGCGGGGGCGAACCTTGAAGCACGTAACGGTTGTTTATCCAACTGATTCTGCCCACGCCAAGGTTATCTTTGTGCAAATGATGCCCGGTCAAGCATAAAATTGATAGATTGACTTTGGCAGCAGACAATTTGTCCGATAGAAAGTGATGATTCACTCAAACTGTTTTGAAACTGTTAAGGTGACGTGTCATTTCACAATAATTCTTCCTTTAAGTAATCATACTGATAACAAAATTTATTGAAATAGGTTAATTTTACGATTAACATAAAGAACTAAACTTTTAACTTGAACTGTTAATTCACACAATAAATCCGCTCCATCAAATGCTCACCTCTATCTTGAACAACAAAGATGTTAAAATGACAAAGTATGAAAGCGAAAATCTCTGAAACAAGGAAAATTTGCAACAAAGAATCGTTCACTGGATAACAAAGTTTTCCCCACTTTTCACACAGAAAACAAATACAACTTGACACTTAAACGTTTGAAGTAAAAAGTTCAACAGACCTGTGACAAAAATATTGCCCCATTCTGCTTTGTTTGAAACGGCGAGGTCATAGCTGGTTGCTGGATTTCTCTGCTGCTATTTGGCGTAGAGCTTGGAAAAGATTGATCATTTTGCGGATTTTTTGCCTGAAATAATGCTCCGTAATGGACGACTGAATGGGACCGAAAGAAGGGAAAACTTATTCGCGCCAAAAGAAATGGAACCATTGTAAGACACTTTCTTTCCAGCTGTTAAAAGGCGTGCATATTTTACCGTCTCATTCGAGAGCCCTTTTTTCCGTTGGAACATTTAAGAAAGACACATTTGAAACCGTGATTGGTTGTGGGTGGGTGGATTATAAATTTTTACTGTAAGGAATGTTGTCACTTCAGAGTGAGTTATTTATACCGCAAACATGACAAATTTATGTTAAACAATCGATTCGAGGAAAGTTTTCTTCGATGTTTCAGACTGTATGGCTACAGAAATTGTTGATTAAAAAATAGAGCAAAACTGAAATGGAAGGCAACTTTTTGAGAAGGAACGATTGAAGTTGTCTTCTTATAAAATTGATCTTAAAACGCAAATGACAGAAAAGGAAAAGAATTTTATTTTTAAACTCTGTTAAAAAGATCATGTAGTTGATAAATGAAGAATTTTCATAAATAATGTTTTGCTAAATAGGGTTAAGATTAATTACTTGATTTCTTATTATTACGATACTTGATGTATCGAGGTTCTATGACATGATATTAGTTCTCTGGCTTCGTAGGTCAAAAAATATTTTGTTCTGTAAAATAAACACATTGAGATAAGAAGCGTTACTATCACTTGAAAGTTTAGCTATGAGTTTTGCATATCAAAAATCCGTTTGACTTTTTCTGTAGCTCTTAAGGTTATTTTGTGATGTTTTAGTTTGATTTTTTTAACAGTATCTTGCGATATTTTTTTCCAAGTGTGAATCTAGAAATCGTTGAATTCAGAAATATGAATGAGAACTGGTTTACTGTAAAATTCTCAATGGCATACCTCAAACTTTTTTTTTTGTATTTTATAGATAAAGTAACAAATTAATTTTTCATTATTCATTCTATTTGAATGAGTTTTGCACCACAGTTTCATGCCATTAAAATAATTAAAATTTCTTAAAGTACAAAATTACACTTTTAATATAAAAAAATTTTGCATAAAATATCACTAAGTTATTTAAAAACACGTCTTCCAAAAGAAAAATGAACAGCTCCACAGAATCTTAAAAACATAATTATTCCAATGAAGCATGTTTAAAATTCATTTTCAGCTATACACTTGCCGTGATTTTGTAGAAATTTTTGAGACGTTTGTCAGAAAAAAAAACTTGATGCAAAGCAACCTAGCGTTAGGTTGCCAGATTGCTCGGTTTTATTCAGGTTTGCCCGGAATTAAATGCAATAGTCCAGGACGACCTGGTTGCCCGATTTTGTTGAAAAAGCCCGGATTTTGCCCGAATTTATTAACATTGTTTCCCAAATCAAACAAAAAAAACAAATTTTATTGTTAAAAGTTATTATTTATGCGTCCAAAACGAAATTTGTGAGGCATGTTGAATAAAAATAATTATAAAAGTTTTTTGAAAACCTAAAATACAATTAATTTATGCTAATGAAATTTCATGAGAAAAAATTTTTTTTTTCTTTATTGTTGAGTAATTCTTGGTTTTTTCTTTATTCGACAGATATTGCCCGGATTTTTGGGAAACAGTTAAGAAATCCAATCCCTGAATTTTTCCCGGTTTAAAGCTTAAAATTGATCACAAAAATTTATCCCAGATAAGGAGAGGTTTATAAAGAGTTGTTATTTAAAAAAAAACCTCTGATTACACAAGACAAAAAAAAACATTTTTCCGTGGTGAAAAAGTTTAAGAGATTATTTCGAAGAATTCGGGAGCGCTGATTTAAAATACTCTTTTAGTTTTATTTCTATCGGCTCTTGTTTTCGAGAAAACTTTTGAAAACAGGTATAATAAATTTGTGCACTTTTTTGCAATATTTTAGAACTTCAAAAATATTAAAAAAAAAAAAAAACAGGGAAAAGGTACAATAATCAAACTACTCTAAGATTGAGAGAGATTTTGATATCTGAGAATAAAGTTATTGCAGTTTTAAGTTTTTTTCTTTTTAATTTTTTTTACTAAATATGCAAAAACCGGGAAATTTGGACAAAATTTTCCAAAAGATTTGAACTAAATATGCATCTTTGATATAATATGCATATTCTTTGATATAACTCAAATCGTTTTGCACTCTTCCATTAAGTTGTTTAATGAGTTTTAATCTACAATATGAAATGCTCAAATACATTCTTGATTGATGTCAGAAAAAGCTGTAATCTTATCTATTCAAATTTCAAAAAATTGTAAATTTAGTTTTTAAATGTATTATAGCTCTGAAACAAGGAAAACTCGACAAGATCTGAATCCATAACTGAATGATGGTTAAACATAAGATTTTAACTTAGCTTTTCGTTTTCATGTAAGCTTATTAGTAGGTATTAAATTGATCATGATCAGTTTTCCCCAAAGTGACCCATTATATTTCCACACGCTTTATCATCTAAACGAGAGTTGATAGACAGAATCTTCCAAAATCAGGTTTTAAAACATACCCGATTAGACTTTGATGCCTTAATCGATAGCAAACAGAGGCCAAAATGAGCTATAAAATTAGGTTCCATTGAAGTATCTATATACTTAAATTTAATGGCAAACCAATGCCAAAGTGTAGTATCGGTGTAAAAATTATAGCACGATTAGGTTCTGATTTGACTGCGACAGCGGAATAAGGTATCAATAAGATGTTTATTTAATTAAGTAGATAAGAAAAGGGAGATCTTAAGTATAACATTTGGTATTCAATTTTCTGCGAAGAAAAATCAGTTTTATTTAGATATTTGAATATACATATGGGGATTTTTTTTTATTATCTGACAATTTGCGCCGGGGGTCTTAAGATTTTCCCCAAAATTGAAAATTTGGTTCGTTTTTGCGACTTAAAAACACATGTATTTTTTCAGATTTCTAACATTTTTATTTTTTGAGTTAGCTTCGGTTAAATTTTTTTGAATATAAAAAATAACCATTTTTCAAAGCTACATAACTCTGTTATTTTTCAACGGAAATTATAAAATAGCACATCAAAATGCATTGAAATTTTATCAGTTTTCCAAACAAAATATTTGAAAAAAATTAAATAATTACCTTCAACATGAAAAGTTGTAAATAAACTTTAAATGGCGTCTAAAAGTACCGTATGCACCACCGAATATTTTGCAAAAAATACCATTGTATAGCTCGATTCATGATGCAACTTTCATCTGAAAACACCAAAGTGAGATATTAACACCTTGAAGAGTTATGAAAGAAATAATGACAATAAATCTCTTTTTTTACATAGAAAACAAACAATGATCGAACAACTGCACTCACATATGGAGATAGCAAGCAATTCTAACAACATGGAAACAAAAGAACTTATCAAAGCAGGTAAAAAACACTATTTTGTCATCCTTTTCAGACTGCCCCTACTCGCATAACAGTCCCATATGAATTTTCGTCATTTTAGGTCAACATAAGGCTTCGAAATAAAACACTGAAAAAAGAGGTTTTGTTCTAGAAATTTCGAAAAAAAATTTCAATTCGTGGCTGTCCTATTGGAAATATACCTGAATAACAGTCCCATATGTGAAATACCACGGATTTGGTTACTTTTCAATGCTTCTTTCTGCGAAATAGTCTTTGGTTTATTGCTTTGAATCATTCAAACATTTTTTTTAACTCACTTGATGTCGAATGATGCACAATAGTTTTCGAAGGCAGGTCTTACTTTCTTAGGAATGACTTTCTGAGCGAAAAACTATCGGATGCAATCAAAAATCGTAAAAAGATTCAACTTACAATGTGGAATTCACGATATTTTTTTCCAAAAGTATGTTTTTTTTTCTGGCAATTGCATTTAGAAGTTTAAAAATGACCAAATTTAAGTCCTAGAAAGTAGCTTGGTAAACAAAATATACTCTGTATGGGACTGTTATGCGAGTAGATTTGAAAAAAGTTTCAAATATGGTCGATTAACGTCCCATAATGAATAAAAATGGTGCTCTCGACCTTACCAATAACCCAATTTCGAAAATTTCAGGTCTAACGATTTATTATGACAACCTAGAAACGATCTTCGTTTATGCTGATAGTGGTGGTCACAATTTAAAAATATATTCCAAAACAGAAAAAGCTGATTTCCTCGCTTCCTTGTTTTTGCATATGGGACTGTTATGAAAGTAGGGGCGGTAGATTGTTGCAGCTTAACTCACTTAATGTTATATCCAAAAATCTAATAACATATTCGTTTATACTCAGTTTTGCACTAGGTCACAACAAGTTATGCACATTTTACTGTAATTTTAAGAAGTTCATGCGCTAAGTTTTGCATCCGTAATTCCCCATATTTGATTTAAAACGGACGGTGGAACACTGAAGATTCGTGTGTGAGCGATCGAGGTAGCAAAACACTGACGACGAATTATGTTCTTTCTAGTATGGTAAACCTCAAAACTGGGCGAATGTAGAAAACGAATACGGTAAAAGTATCACATTTTCATTGTTTTACAGATTGGGCTGGCCATACTGAGCTCTTCGATTATTTCTACAACATTTATGCCACTTTCTCATACTTTTTTGATCAATGGGAAAGGATTTTTGTGTCCAGTGCATAGCTCCGGATATAAAAACAATGTAATGCACGTCTATATTTCATTTTTTAATCACATTTTTGGGATCCCAAACCCAGGAACTGAACCTTCTACTATTGGCATTGATTATGCTTTACAACGATCTTTGATCGAAAAGTTAATAAGTTATATAGTATATGACCAGGTTGTTAAAGCAACATTCCCATTATTAGTTATATCACATTAACAGTACGATACTAAGAATTTTGGTTAAAATTTAAAGTCAGTTTTGCTGCAAACACTCGACAAAGCACGAAAAAGTAGTGCTTTTTACCTGCTTTGGTAAGTTCTTTTATTTCCATGTTGTTAGAAGTGCTTGCTATCTCCATATGTGAGTGCAGTTGTTCCACCATTGTTTGTTTTCGATGCAAAAAAGAGATTTATTGTTATTATTTCTTTCATAACACTTCAAGGTGTTGATGGCCCACTTTGGTGTCTTCAGATGAAAGTTGCATCATGAATCGAGCTATACAATGGTATTTTTTGCAAAATATTCGGTGGTGCAGACGGTACTTTTAGACGCCATTTAAAGTTTATTTACAACTTTTCATGTTGAAGGTAATTATTTAATTTTTTTCAAATATTTTGTTTGGAAAACTGATAAAATTTCAATGCATTTTGATGTGCTATTTTATAATTTCCGTTGAAAAATAACAGAGTTATGTAGCTTTGAAAAATGGTTATTTTTTATATTCAAAAAAATTTAACCGAAGCTAACTCAAAAAATAAAAATGTTAGAAATCTGAAAAAATACATGTGTTTTTAAGTCGCAAAAACGAACCAAATTTTCAATTTTGGGGAAAATCTTAAGACCCCCGGCACAAATTGTCAGATAATAAAAAAAAATCCCCATATATCAAACTGAAACAATCAACAAATTCAGGCATTTCAGTGCAGATACTGGTTGGTTCTTTGCTATCATGCTCTTTGAGCGAAATTCGTTTTAAATATTCCCTAATAATGGTGGTACAATACTAAAATTCTTCGCTCATTTTCTATATACCAATAGCACAATTCCACCAAATTTTGGTATCACTGAAAGTATTTGAGTATCTTGATGCGCCATCCTTTTTTCAATTATATTTTAAAAGCACCAATAACCAGAATTCTATTTCAGCATTTTGAAATTGGCATCCAAATTTGCTTGTTTCAATTCAATTCAAAGTTGCTTGGTTTTTCTCAAATATTTTTAAGACTCCGTATTCGTTGTGTAAATTTTTACTCAAATAAAAATTTTGACTAAAAGCACATTCAAAACAAAGACTTAGCGTTAAAAGTTTGATCTGAAAATGATCCGAAAATCATTTTGGAAATGATTTTAAATTGAAGTTGCAAATCCATTCTAATCTATGACAACTTGAATTCTTATTCAGAATTTCAATTTTTTAAACAATGCACAGTGCGAAAATTTGTACCATTAGTTCCAAAACAAATTGAAACGGCAATTTATAAAATCACTATTTTATGAATTTTTAAGGGTTAAAATCTGCCGTCAATATCACCGAGACAATTTGTTTGTATATTCAATTAGCTCAAGTAGCTCAAAGGAACAAACATAAAATCTCCGGAAACTTTATTATAGAAAAATACTTTAACTGAAATGTTTTGGAAATGATTCCTATGGGTGCAAAAGTTTCATTTAAATTGATAATTCGCGATATGAGTAACACTAATTGCAAATCTGCTCAGTAGTTTCGTCAATTTGATTTTAATTCAACGAAGCCCAAAGATTAATTTTCCACAGAATGGTACATGCATTTTTTATGCAATCATGTATGCCGATTATACTGAAAATTTTTACTTAAATTTTCTGTAAAATTTCAACAATCAATAAACACTCATGTGTATGGCCGTAGGAACAAGGGGGGGGGGGGGGTGGTGGGTTCTTTGTTAAATTTTGAATAGCATTGAACTCATTTTAGAGGTTCTGATTCCATATTTCCATATCTTAAATTTTATTTTTGTTTTCATACTTCACATTCTGTATCCAGTTAAGGATTTACGATTCTTGATTCAGAAAAGCTGCATTGAAATTCAGATTCAAATTTGTTTTTGCAGTTGGATTGGTTCACGAAAATCATATACATTTTCTATATTTTGATAATAATTTTCTTCTAGTGGGTTCGTTTTCGGATTTTAGTTTCTAGTTTTGAAACTGTATTTTTACGGAAAATCCTAATATAACAAGGCTTCAAAGGGCGCTGCTTAATAGAAAACTCTGAATCAGATTGATCATTCGAAATTCATATTTAAATTTTGATTCACATTTCAAATTTAAATAAATAAATTATTTAAATAATAAATTCATATTAAAATCCTCAACTACAGAATTTGAAGAAAAGATTCATGAGTCAGGTCCCTGAAACTTGGCTTTTGAAGTTCTGATGTAAAATTAAGATTTGGACATTTTTGTACATTTCAGCAATCGTATTTAAATTCGGAAACAAATTGAAAATTCTTTAATTGAATTCAGGTTCAGAATGCAGGTTTAAAATTCAGAATTTGATTTATATCGTTAATGAGTTTTACAATCATGATAAAAATTTCAATATGATTATTCCGTTGAGGAATTTAAGTAATCACAAACTTATGAACTTGTTTCTTAATTTAATTTAAATATTTAAAATTTTCTATCAAATTAAGTTTGAACACACTATTTAAAATCACAAATGTAATGTAGAATAAAAGTTTATTTTCAAGTTTGGAAGTTTTTCAATACACAGAAAATCAGATTTCTATTTAAAAAAAAGTCTTCCACAGGATTATAATGATGGAATTCATGTTTAATGAAAAATATTTGCCGATAAAGAAACATGTTGCTATCTTCATCTTGAACATTGCAAAAAATTCTTATTTTTTCGGTGTGTTGTTTAGCCTATTTATATTTTGAAGTTTTTTGAAAAGCCAAATTTCAATCTTAAATATAAATTTCGTTCAAGTTTTTAAGAACCAAATTTTAATCAATGAGTGACAACGAGTAAAAACAAGGCAAAAGAATGAAATTACTTTACAGAACATCAATTTACAGCCAGGTTTATGAGTAAAAATCTTTAATTTTACAAAGCTACACAGCAAGTTTTTGCCCCTGTATTATTATATATTGTCATGTTTGTACGACGCATAGTGGGCCAGGAACCACACTTTTGCGGTCAAAATTGACTGCAGGCCAGAGGTTTCGTTGTAGCTCATTGGTGTCTTCGACAAAGTTACTCGACTATATTTGCGCTTTCTATTGATGGATTTGAATTAGTTCTATTTTTCTCCGCAAGGTGGCGCCAAAATCTAACTTTTTACAGAAGCAAGATACAGGCATGGTTTCTTCTACAAAGTTGTTCATTTTACCTTTTACATCAACTTTGTAGAACATTGTTAAGCTCTATGTTGTGTACTTAACTTGCAAAAATAATAATTTAAGGAAACCTTGCAAAAAAAATGGTTTTTTTCACCTATTTTTGTGTTTAGCTATACAATACCTCAAATTTTCACAGTATTCGATTGGAATAGACTTAAATGAGATATTCTAGTGGAAAACTTATTCGTTTCGCCGATGACGAAAATTTGACTTTCCTACGAGTAATGTGGATGTTTTCTTTGAAAAAGGTCTTAAAATATGTGGATTTGTATTGAAAATCTACCAACTTTATTAAATCATTTGGCAAGGAACCCACGAGAACCCACTGACATTTTTTACAGGCATTTAGATCATAATCACAGCTGTCATTTCTTGTAAAATGAGGTGCGCCAAACTGCTTGCAAGCAAGTTATTGCAAATTGAAAAATGTATAATTTTAAACAATTTTTTGCAATTTTGACTGAAAAAATCGGCGAAACGAATAAGTTTTCCACTAGAATATCTCATTTAAGTCTATTTCAATCGAATACTGTGGAAATTTTAGGTATTGTATAGCTAAACACAAAAATAGGTGAAAAAACCATTTTTTTGCAAGGTTTCCTTAAATTATCATTTTTGCATGTTAAGTACACAACATAGAGCTTAACAATGTTCTACAAAGTTGATGTGAAAGGTATAATGAACAACTTTGTAGAAGAAACCATGCCTGTATCTTGCTTCTGTAAAAAGTTAGATTTTGGCGCCACCTTGCGGAGAAAAATAGAACTAATTCAAATCCATCAATAGATAGCGCAAATATAGTCGAGTAACTTTGTAGAAGACATCAATGAGCTACAACGAAGCCTATGGCCTGCAGTCAATTTTGACCGCAAAAGTGTGGTTCCTGGCCCACTGTGCGAAGTTGATCTGGTTTTGTCAGTTTTTAGTAAAGTTTAATAGGACACATATTTTTTGTGGCAATGCCTAAAAATCTTTAAAATATATTGTCTTAAAAAAAAAAGCTTAGCAAAAAAAAACTTTCAAAAGGAACCTCTGTAAAAAGGCTTTATCTGTGATTCAGCCATAGATTTTATGGGAAAAAATTAACTATTTTGGAAATTAAGGCGAAAGAACTATTATTTTAAACTTTCGTTCAATAAAGTTACAAATATTCAGTAGTATAAAAAAGCGAAAAATCATTCATTTTATATATTTTTTTAAATGTACTCATTGATTCCAACAATTTTAAATAATTTTATGGGAAAAAAATCATGAAGTGAAGGGATAAGTTTACCATAAGATTTTCAGATTTTTTCTTTGAACGTAGACTTTGAGAAAAGTTTTAAACGAACACAAACACATATTGAATTTCAATAAAACTTGTTATTTCCTCAAAGAAAATCCCTTAACTTAACAATAAATCGTACATCTTTCGAGGATACGATGACCTGCATCTTTCAAATTCTAACACCACCAACTCACAGAAATTTTACTATGTATACATTGCCTAAATTCGATCTCATGACCGTTGACTCAGAAGACTTTAAGGCTATCCTTTATGCCACGGGTGGCGGTCCAAATAAATTAAATTTGTTAAAAGTTTGCGGAATAAAACTTTATTCGATTAAATTAAAACGAAAACAATATTTACCAAAAATTTAAAAAAAACCAGCAGTGATAAAAATAAAAATAAGTTAAGTACAAGTAGCAAAAACTAACACGAAATTCAAAATTACAAATTTATTTGGTTTCTTTTTTTATTTTGGCAAAAAAAAATCATTGAATTTGCTTAGACTATGTAAATTTGCTAGATTTGACTTATCCTTGTTCTAAAGCTAAACAGAGTTGATTGTACAAAGGAGTTGCTTTATTTTCGACTACAACTCGTAAAACGGTATAAACATTGTGATTCATTCACCAACTGCATCCGGTTTACTCAACTTTGTCCACATCAAAGAAACACCAATTAGTGTAGTGGCGGACAAGTTTTCATGGTCAAGTTCTAAAAGATAAACGGATCTGTTAAAACGGCAATCAACTTTTGGTCTGACTAAGAATGGAAAAACCTACAAAAATAGTCATTGTATTCTATTTAGGGGTTGGTTCTGAAAGAAGATCCCTCATCAAATTTTAAATCAAGTCTTTTTCGGCTGTTGGGGAACGGTTCTATTGGGGTTTTTTCAACAAGGTCCACATTGCTGTTCTTGACCAATGTTGGAGAGATATTTTTAAATTATAATGAAATTAGAAATTCGGTTACCGTAAGTATTCCAAAAAAAAAAACTGTCACCATATTCAACTCCCATGCTACATAACAAAATACATCGAGCAAACCCCGCTCACAATATTATCGGTAGTAATTTCTTCCCGGAGGGCAAAGAGCGAGCGCCCATCGCGGATCCATTCAATGACCTTTCCCTAGGCGGCAGGGAGCGAACCTCAAACCGGTTCCGGAACATCGGTTATGACACCGACGTCGACGATCGATGATGACAGAGTTTCTGCAACATGGCTGCTGCTGCTGCGGGATCGCCCTCCTGATACGCACAACTTGTTTTGTTTTGTCCATACATACATTCATAAGTGAACCCCACCGATTATGAAATCGGCCATTCCGAGGAAAGTGCAAGTGATTGGTAGTGTCATGTCATGACATCAGCAGCAATCGGACCACGACATCATATCAGGTGGACTCTCGAATGTTTTCGTAATCTGAGCCTGGCAAGAGGGGGGCGTTTGGAGGTTATGTTTGAAACAGCTAGCCAATATTTTTTTAACGGACCTCTCTCTAGGATTTTGTTGAGCTAGGTTCGGATCGGACGTTGTGCTTTGCTCTGATGCGTGCGTACGGTATCTTCTGCTGAATGTTTTTAAGATCTTTTTTTTCTACTTTTATGATGTTTCCTACATGTGGTGTCTGTTTAAATGAATTTATGACGTGTCATGATGATGTTTTAGGTCGAGTTTGACGGGTAGACCAGTGATATGAGAAATGTGTGGTAAGATAAAGTAAGAAGATAAAGTATCTTGTGGTGGAGTCATTGCGAAATCTGCAATAGTATATAAAAGAACAATCTTTTTTTTTAAACAAACACAAAAACATACCTACAGGATTTCAATGAAACTTGATGTTTCTTCGAAGAGATTCCTTTTTCATAACTCTAAGTCTACATCTTTCGAGGATATGATGGCTAGCATCTTACAAATGCTAAAACCATCAACCCACAGAAAGTGTACTATGTATACCGTGACCGAGATTTGATCTCGTACCCGTTTGCTTGGAAGACTTGAAGGCTATCCTCTACGCCACGGGTTGCGGCTACAAATACATTTTATTTCTTATTTCGCTTCAAGTTATTCTGATAAAAAGAACCAAATAACAGTTTAGTTACTTGAAAGATCTGTGAGATGTATCCTTCTTTTATGGATAAATAAAAAGACCCGGTGAACTTTTTCGGCTATTCACAGTAAATAAAAAAAGAATTCTCAAGAACACTGAAACTGAAAACCTTATATAACTTGACACGAAACGCGATTATTTGATGTAAATTGCGAATTAAGTATAACACGTCCTTAACATTTTACATATCTTCCAAATTTGACATGTCCTTTGAGGTTTACAAACATGTAATATTCATCTCACACAGAAAATTCCATCGTATGTGATGCTTCTTTTTCGTTAAATTATGTGTGATCTAATTTTCTATATTTTTTTGGTCACACAAAGTTCTCAAACAACACATATAAGAAATTTCTTAAAACTACTCGACATGGAATGTTATAAGAACATTGAATTTGAATTTAATCAATATTTTAATACACTAAACGTGATAATGTCATGTTAAATGATAAACTGTCAAGAACAGGACCAGATAAATGTTTTAAAAAATAAAAATGTTAAGTCATATTGTGCACCAAAGTATTTTGTTCAAGCAGTTTTCCCGTGGGTTAGTTTATTTGTTTTGTTGGTTCCCGGAGATCTTCGAAAAGCAGGTATGCGGTTCTGGTAGCAACTCCACGTTACTCATCTTTGAATCCGATACTTCGGGGAAGAAAAAAAGTATGAATGTGACTCTTTTTAAAAAAAATATGTGTGTTAAAAATATTTTGACGCTTAATAAAATGAATTATATTAATTATAGAAAGATTTTATTTTGATTAGGTGATGAGAAAATTCGATTATTAAATCATTGTTAATATGAATACAGATAAACAAAAAAAATCCAATTGGAAAGTTTTTCTACAAGTATTAAGTGATTTCATAATTTACATCATTTTTAGTAAAGACGTTGCAAAATTTTACTGGCATGTAATTTCCAACTAGCCGTCATATATGTATGATGCTCCTTTTTATTTACATTACTTTTTATGTGACTTTTATGATTTTTTTCGTAGACTGTATCTTCAAAACTGCTAGTCCGATTTCCATAAATAGTACCATTTTTGGGATTTTCTACAAGTTCACTATCTTATTATGAAGAGATAACAAGTACATATAATGTATTTGTTTGCGCCGGCAGAATAAAAGGTTAAAAAAGTATGCGTTTTTGACCAAAGTATGCGTTTTTGAATAATAGAATTTCGCTATCTTAGTTAAATTTAAACTGAATTCAAGATTTGTTTTTGATATTTTTTTTGTTTGGTGTAAAATATTCAATGCCAAATAAATAAAAGAAAAACTGAAATATTTCTTTTATTTTTTTTTATCAAAAACCATTGTTTTTCCACTTAATAATCAGCTAATATTTATAAAACTGAACTTATAAATGATTAATTTCATTTCAAAATATCAAAACCAATAAAAAAAATACAAAATGTAATTATTTGGTGCTGTCAAGGTGTCTTTTTTAAAACAATATTAAGGAAAAAATCGCCATCCCTGAAAACTCGCCACATTATAGAGGAGACTTACCCCTATCTAACACATTATTCAGAAAAAAATATTGATCGGGGGGTCAATAAAAACTGTTTTTTTTTGGAAGATTTGCGAACAAAATACACGAGCAAAGTTTTTGAGTTTACGCTTATAATTTTTTCTACAATCTTCAAATTATACGTATTTGGACTAAAATGTTTCAAAACTCAAAACTCAAACAACTTTTTGATAAAATTGAATTTTAGTTGAAAATTTTGGCAAAAATGTTAAATTTTGAAGAAAATTTAAAATAAAATAATTATTTATAATTTATAATTTTTAATGTTATAAATATATCATAATGTCGACGGATTTCTGAAAAATCTCTCAATGTTTGTTTTTTTCCGTTCTTAATAAGAACCGCAAAAAAACAAACATAAAATGGACCAAATGTACAGATTTTAAATTCTTGCGTTTATCGAAGGGTCGTATTTTTTCTGACAATATTGTAACAAAATCAAATTTAAAATTTTATTATAGTTGAGCTCAGTGTATTTCAAAGCGTAAAAAATCAAGAACCTTGGTATACAATATATTGAAATTATAAGATGTTTTCATTGAACAGAAAAGCAATTTATTTTTATCAAAATTCCTTGATTCTCATTAAAATAAAGCTGAAAAGTCTTGAATTTTTGTTTTTTTTTTTTTAACATTTTGAACAATCAGCTGAGGTGCGATAAATCATGAATTTTTATTATTTCTATCTGAGCTCCTAACCTATCTCTTTTCATATCAATAAAATGATTTTGAATACGATTTCAGCAAAATGTGTTTTTTTTTAGAAAAACACTCATTTTAAAGGAACATTTTTATTTTAAGGTACAAAAATCATATCCAAATTAAAAATAAATCTGATAACAGACATTTTGACAATTTTAAAATGGGATTGTTTTTGAAAATTGGTTCTGTAGTTTTGATTTTATAACCGAAACAGGTCTATATGACCCTAACCGGCATATTTGCCTTTTTTACTGGGTGACTCTGGTAACCCTTTTTAAAAATCTTAAAATGAGAATTAGTAGAGCTTCTCATGTTAGGAAGTCAAAAATATTCATGTAGGTATCTAGCTTAAATTGCATCAAGAAGATACAGTTCGGGTCAAACAGACATAGAAAGGTTAAAGTTGTTATGGTAAAAACTTTTCAACTCCAAAGATAATAATATATGTTCTACTAGACCGCTGCTAGCTGGGTATGGAAATTTCTGATTCTGAAATTTTTACAGCTCCCATAACTTTTTTTGGTTGTTTTTTGCTGCCAGAACTAGCCAGAAATTTTGGAAGCGATCCATCCAGTCCTGAATTGGCGCAACGAGTTTTAATTTTGTATGAAAATTTGTATAGGAAAACAAAATTTTTCATTCAAAAATCGTCAGAGATGTACTGAAACTGAAAGCACCAAAATTATAAATTTGGGTGAAAAATTTTGCTTGATTCTTGCAGTATAATTCATGTGAACAAAGCACAAACTTGTACCCTAGAAAAGAGATTCAATGTTTTACAAACTATTTTTTTCTGAATAATTTTTTTAAATTTTATCGTTTTTAACTGCTTACTTGAAAACTTATAAACGCAGGGTGAGAATAAAAAATCTCAAAAACTTGTTTTGCATATCCAGGAAATTTATCGATTGATATAACCTTTGCAAAAACATTTCATGAAATTATTAAAAGCAATAGCAAGCAAAGTTTGCCAATTTGAAATACTTTTCAATGGAATAATATTTTTTTAAAATTGTTATAAATTTTTTCATGAAATGCTTAGCTACTTGTCATGTTTGCTAAAATTGAAGCCTAAGAATAGTCTAATCCAAAAATTAAAGACCAACTTCATTTCCATACCAATTTGCATATGAAATTGGAACGCATTGCGCTAACTCAGGAATCAACCAAATCATCTCAAATTTCACACTGATGCGTAGTGACCCAAAAGCATCGAAAAAACATATGGTAGCAAAAAGTCTTCTTTGCAGCGGTCTAATGTACTACATTTGATCCTGTAGTTACAAAAACAACTTTCGGAAATTAAAGAAAGTTGATTTTTAAACTTTTTGCAGGATTTAAAAGTCGGTGCTCTGTGGCCAGCTGATGCTCAGTTATGCCAATAGGATTGATTTTTCGAAATCTTCGCGATTTTTCTTGAAGATAATAAGTTTTAATATTTTTTTCTGGAAATTTTTTTTCACATAAACAGACATTTAGGTTTTTCAAAATAGGGTTTAAATTTAAGTTTGCTGAATGAAATAAAAAATTTAAAACTGTACAATTTGTTTATACATCAATTTGGAATGTCAAAGCATGTACATTAGACCACTGCAACCTTTGTATGAAAATTTCAAGTTAGTACATTTTTACACCTCCCATAACTTATTTGGGTTGTTTTTGCTGCCACAAATCGAAATTAAAATTTTGGAAGCAATTAGTTCAGTCCTGAATAAGCACAACGACTTTTAATTTCGTATAGAAAAAACATATATCCTTGGATTTTGAATATTTCTTGATTTCTGCATTACATTTCATGTAAACAAGCCCTTAACTTAACTTTTACCCCAGAAAAAATATTAGATGTTATGCAAAAAAAAGAATTCGAATGTGTTTTTGAGTTTAAGCTTTTTCAACTAATCATTTAAAAGTTGTTGAACCGTAGGATGAAAATAAAAAATCTCAAAAAAATCTTTGCATAGTTAATGAACCTGTTAATTTATTATTCTTGACAAAAACTATTCATGAAACTTGTGGAAGCTCTTAATAGCAAAACCTGTCATTTTTAAAAAGTTTTCATTCAATTCATATTTAATATTTTGAAATTGTTATAACTTTTTCCTTAAAATACTTAGCTTCTTAATTTTCATGTAAAATGAAGTTAAAAAACAGTTAAAACCAATGATTTAAGACATACTTCATTTCAAGCTTATTTGAGTTTTCTGGATGATTTTATACGCAAAAATTTCTTGTTCCATACAATTTTCCATACAAAAGAGAAACGCGTTGTGCTTATTCAGGAATCATCCAAATCATCTCAAATTTTACACTCATGCTTGGTGACCTAAAATCATCGAAAAAACATATGGGAACAAAAGTTATTTTTTCTGAGATCTTATGTATATGGCTTTTTTTTCTAATCAACATTAACGCCATAATTTTTGGACGCCATAATTGCCTTTGCGTTCGTTAATAATAAATAATATAAAACTTCTCTACATACCGAGAAAAGGAAGTATGCAAGGATAATTTTTTTTGTATTTTTTTTAAACACTAACAAAAATGCAAATGTGAAAACTTTTCCTCAAAACCATCATAAACACAAAAGCAGGAACTATTGTAGTTAAAAATTTTAATCAATTCTGAATATGTTTAACACTTCTGCTAGCTGTAAAATTTTTTTGTATATTGCTGAACCTGTGATTTGGCATATGAAACCACCATACTTTGCTGATCATGGCCAAACTCTCACTAACACTATCGTCCGTATATACTCTTATATTATATTTGCTAGATCGCTCGGTTTTATTCAGGTTTGACCTAAAATAAATGAAATAAAATTTGGGAATAGTCCGGCCTGGTTGCCCGGATTTCAAAGGTTTTATGGCTCCTAAACGAAATTTTCTGAGCAAGTTTCAAATCTCGCGTAAGCTTTCATCACGTCGTATGAAACATCTTGAGAATTTACCGAAAACTGCTGTAAAAGTAATCTAAACAACTTTAAAATTTGTACTTCACATATGGAATATGTAGTCCAGGCTACAAATATTCTAAATGCAAAGAAGTTGCAACTAGTTTATGTCAGTATTTGTATTTTTTCGTAATAGAACTGTTTGTTTACATTTTGTTTCACGACGTAATGAAAGCTCACGCGAGATATAATAATCATGAAAGGTATTTTAGAAGCCCTAAATTAAGGTTACTAGAAATTTTTCAGTACGTATCCGGCGAGTTATTTATAAAAACCTGGCAAAATCTGGGCATTTGATTTCAAAATGGACGTCAAAAAATCCAGGTGATAAACAAAAAATTTTTGTCAATACCACAAAATTACTCAGCGAAAATCCAGAGAAAAATATTATTTTTTTTTCATCAAAATTCATCGCTTCCAAAAAACCTTGCATGATTATTTTTTGAAACTTACTCAGAAAATTTCTGCTTGAATGCATAAATACAAAATTCTAAAAACTATTTTTGTTTTGTTCAATTTGCCAAATAAAGTGAATAAATCCGGAAAAATCCGGCCGGATTGTTCCCTAATTTTATACCAAACGATTGGGCAAACCCGGATAAACCAGTCGATCTTGCAACCTTAGTTTGATACAATTCTAAATCTATCGATGAATTTTATGATAAAAAAAAGTTATTTTTTTATATTTTGGTTGGATAATTTGCTAGATTTTTTGCAAAGTTTGGATATTGTCCGGATTTTGATCGTTAATTTTAAAATCGGATCAAATGTTATAATATTCCATGAAAAACATTATTATTTCTTCATATCCGCTTTTCAAAATTTACGAAAATCTTCATTGATTTTAATAAATTCCTTACGTGGAACAATTTCGCTTGATTAAATCCCCTTTGCATCTTACATGTAGAACAGATTTTTTAACTGTTGTTTCTTAGATCAAAATTGAATGTGTTGAAAGTGTCATAAATAACAAATAAATCAGTAAAACTTCTCTTATCTTTATGTGAAAATCATACTTGTTTGAATAATTCTGCTGAATCAAAGCAATCGAAAGATTCCATTAATACAACCACGGTATAAGAAAAGTTCAGGTACCGCAATTTCGATAGCTTCATCGATCAAAAACGCTCATCGAATGAGATAGTAAATTGCTATCGAAATACCGGTATCAGAACTTTTCTCATACTGTGGTTGAGTGAGAAGGAATCTGCGAATTGCTTTAATTTAAACAAAAACAATTCCACCAAACAAGGAACGTTTATTCCGCTTTTTTTTGTTTTAATGTCTTTTGATCGGAGATTTGAAATGTTTATTTAACACGAGCTTGAACAAATGTTTCCAAAATATTACACGATCTTGAGCATTATTGAACGAGTTGAGCTGATTGGATGAGCTGTTAGGGTAAGGAACAATCTAAGCACACTTATGGTTTGGTTGATTTTTTAAAAATGGTAGTAAGTAGTGAATTTTGCTAGTTAATATTATTTGAAGTTCTTTCATGATGTACCTACCATTTATTGAGTTTCACATTCAAGGAAAAAAAAATTTCTTAACGGATAATAAACACAGATAAAGTCAAAGTTCAACAACCTGGAAGTAACCACCCAAGATTTGTTGCTTCACCCCGAACAAAGCCCCCCATTAACACTAGACGAATTCTTGAATTAGCTTTCCCGCTCATCGACCCGTTTCGAATGCGTTTGAAGTCCAATTGACTAGTCTTCCTCATGGTGGTGGAAGCATAAAAAAATAACATCTGGTAGCTGGTAGCATGCAACATAATCGGATGCGTGGGTTCAGTCCAATCCAATCCAATGCAATGGGGCAACGGAAAGGGGGAAGCAAGGAAGGTGAACTGTCGTCGGATCGATGAACTCTTTTTCCCTCCCGCTAAATGTCCGACGACGACGTTTGCGGTTGCGTTTCAAGCAGCAGTTTCCAGCCAAAGTGTTCGAAACCCAGGCCTCAAGGGTCTAACTAAACTTGGCCATTCCACTTACTCACGCGTATCGCGCAAAGCCCCACGCCAGTTACGCCATTCAGGCCAAAAGCTCACGCAACTCCACTTCTGTTTCGTTAATTCATCGGAATGGATCGGAGATGGGATGGAAGGCGGATCGGGTGAATGGGGTGCTAAATGCAGCCATTCTCTGAAGCCCGAAGAAAATTCATTTCACTTTCATGATATTTTTTCTGTTCGCTTTTCGTTGTGCTCTTACTTCACCACATCAGTGGCCTTCCGAGCCCAATCTGTTCCCATTTCTTGCGTTATGTATGTGTGAAATGCGATTCGCAATTCCGATTGTGAACTGCCAATTCGCAAAGTGTTAATTTTTCGGATTCCGAAAGGCGGTTGCAGAAGGTGCGCTGAAGGGCGTTAATTTTTATATTTTGAAATAAAAACGTTCGATTTAATCATATAAAGACATTCCGATTTCATATGCTATCATATGCACCCAGAAGTGTGTGAATTTGGGTTTCGATTTACTTATTGCCAATGAAATTTGAGCCATGTATGAAACAACTTGACCCAAACTACGACTTTGATTTGGCAAATCATTTTAAATTTTCATCAAACATATTTAATCGTCAGACTGAGGTATGACCAAAATTAATTTTAATTTAATAATATTGATTTTTAATCAAGCATAGAAATCGCCTCAAACATTCTTTGGAAGTTGGAAAAGACTTTTAATGATCAACAAAACTCTGTTCGTCAGTTCAAAATTTCTCAAGATCCATTCTCATGAAGCAAATCATCAATCATCTTGTCCATGGTGTCAAGAATTTCAAAGCTGATATTGGCTCCTCCAGAAGCCATTCCTTAGAAAGCTCCAGCTTAAAAGATTCCCGGGAAAAACTGCATTTCTAAATATTCGTCGAAAAACTGTTGAATAATTCTTTTCAATCTGAAGAACTAGATTCATAAATCAAATTTCTAAGAGTTCCCCAATAGTTTTCACTTTTCCAAAAAAATATGAAATTTTCATTAATTTTTTTAATTTTGAAGTGAAATACAGACATATTGATTTCACCGTCGATTGCTCGTCAGGATGGGAAACGATGTGTTTTTTTAATGATGCTTCCGGAAAGTTTAAATCATAGATTACTCGAAGCATACATATGTGTTAAGATAACTTTTTATAAAACTTTTGTTTTTATAGCAGGTTTGATGAGGCTAAAACTGCAATCTATATATATAAAACAGGGAGAGAGACATACCATACAGAAATGTGCGAACACGCAAAACTCTTCACTGGATCATCTGATTTGCATGCGATTTTTTTTGTTGTGTTCGTCTTCACGCGAAGAATAACACAACGGAGAGATAATTTCGAAAATGTTTTTGTGGAATTTGAAAATTTATTTTTAGTTTTTATTCGTATCAAATAAAAGTCATGGCACCCAATTTCCATTTTTTTTTTTTCATTCGAATCACCCAGAGTAGGAAGGCGCCAAAAGCAATCAAGGCTTACTGATGTTCATCCATCTCTCTATAGAAAGTTTTGGCGCCCATTTTCGTTGCTAGTGTACTTTTCACGTGGCACCAGTAAAATGGAGTAAAATGGACGGTCAAGTCGTCCAGTCCGGTTGTCCGGATTTTGATTAAAAAAAACCCGAATTTTCCGGATTTAGTCATTTCATTTTTTAAATAATAATAAATCTTTTATTAAGTTAATTTTTTTTTAAATTTTGCGTACTAAAATGAAATTTTTTGAGCAACTTTTAACATAATAATCATGCACGGTTTCTGGATGCTTAAAATACGATTCAAAATTTCTGATGTGTTTCGAAGAAAAAAAATTATTAACCCTCATCCGCATTAGGGTGTCATTTTGACACCATTGCAAGTTTGAAGGCTTGTAACTTTTTTCAGAAGCTTCAAAATACAAAAATTTCTTCGGGGACCCTAAATGAATTCAAAAGTTCTTTAATATTGCATCTTTACTTTTTTTATGGACGAACCCTGGAAGCCTGGACAAAAAAACTCCCTTTTCCGACTTTTGGTGTCATTTTGACACCACAAAAGTAAAATCTATTTAAGTCGTTTGAATTATTATGAACTTCATAATTACGTTTCGCGGTTGGAAATTTTCTATTGACAGTAGTTCTCGTTTGCTAGACACGACACGCATCATTATTTCGTCTGTCGGCTTCGCTCTCTGGCCGAATCACCACCCACCGTACCTACTCGGAGAGCAAACAAACACGTTTTGCTGGACGCGGGGCTTGTAGTTTTAGAAATTCAGGAATGATTTTACGTTTATAATTTTCATATTTTTGTGAAATCTCACAGCGTGAATTGTAGCACCTCACTAGAATGTAGATTAAATGTGCTTTCCAATGAATATACTCTTGATTGGTTCAAACAAAGTAAAAGCACTGATAATCTGGGTACAACCTGACAGTGGACCACAAAAACAGATGAAATTTCAATTTGTAAAAAAATCGCGCAAAGTAGTGAACTTTGAAAAATTCCAGTTAATTCAATTTTTGTTGCATCAAAAATCTAAAGACAGCAAAATGTTGGAATTTTAATACATTTTGTAGTCATATTTTTTTCAAAACTCTACCATCGCTCAAACAGTATTTACAAGCAATCGAATGAAAAGTAGGTTTTTTAGACCACTTTTTTAAACTTTTTGTGACCATTTCACTAAAAAAAATTCAAAAAAATATTTCTTGTCTCCATGATGTAGGCATTAACTTCAGCTTTCAAATGCATAAGGCAAATATTTTTTTGGACGTGTAACATATGAACTACAGCAGTTTTCGTGAGGCATGTTTTTTCGGATTTTTTTTCTTTCATGCTGAATAACGAGAAAACTAGTAACTTTAGCTGTATATAATGTTCTAAACATATTTTACTGACATTATAAGGTTTCTATTGGTATAAGATATGTTTAAATCGGTTGAACACGCCAGAAGTTATAACGATTTGAGCTTGTGGTGTCAAATTGACACTCCTAGTGCTGATTAGGGTAATGAAATCTAATGCGGATGAGGGTTAAAGTGCCTTTCGTTTTAATTTTTTTTGAGCAGTTTCTAAATTTAGCCCAAATTTGCTTGGTATTGCCCGGATTTTGGATTGACAATTTTGAAATCAAATGCCTGGATATTGTTAGGTTTTTAGATAGAATAATGCCTGACCAGGATACGCGCGGGAAAAATTCTGATCTCTTTTTTTTACTCCGTTATTTTGTTTTGTTTATTTTCCGGTACTACGTATGACTGTGGAAGTTTTGACATATCCAAAACAACTGAACAGATAACAATGAAATATTCCATTACAGAATCTTCTGTTCATATTTATGGTATAACACCAAGAGAACGTTTAATTTTTTATAAATAGAATAAGACGACCATAAATTGATTTACTTGGTTTTTGTAAACGTCAAGAATGTAATGAGTTAGTTTGAGAATGGAATGATATTAACTTTGTAATTATATGTGAATTTCATCAGAATACCAAAGAAATGTTAGATACTATCCACTTCTTCCTTTCATACTAAGGTGCTAAAAAACTAAACAAAATTAAGGATATAAAAGGGTTGACTTTGTAAAAATAAAATTCATAATTTGATCCAACACTCAGTATCAGAAATCAAGAACAGATAATTGGTTCAATAACATCTTCAAATACAAGAAGCTTGGAAAATAAAAATTTTAGTCTCGACGAAAATATCATTCAAGATCCAAAACAGAGGTAATGAAAACTGAATTAGATTTGCAAAGACTTTTTTGAATTTCATTTCTGATTTAGAATTCAAGATCTCAAAGTAAAAAACGATTTCATGACCGTTTGATTTGAAATTGCTGTGAACAAAAATTCCATGTACGTACATACACAAATATTGAATGTTCTAATTTTCTTTGTTCAGTGCTTAAGCATCCATTTCTCGATAAATATGATAAAGTTAAAGTCGATATAAAAAAGATGATTTTAAAAATTAAGAGGAGATAATCTAATACAGGAAACATATCAAATGCATGATAGATAACGAAAAACAGAATGGTATATGAAAATTTGTTGATATTTATATATTTGCAGCATGAAAAAAATCGCAAAATTTCATACTATGAATAGTGTTGTGCCATTTTTACAAATGGCACTTATCTTGGGGTTAATAGAAATTTAACATATCGGTGTCAAGGATCCTCTGTTAGATGAAAAAAAATGTAAAACGGAAGAAAATAGATTTTTAACTTTTTCCCAGAAGATATTCGCTTTCCAGTTTTCACCTGAAAGCAATTCTTCACACATATGGCTATTTTAAAAAAAAAGCGTCTTTTTTCAGTTGATGAACATTAAGCGATTTCACTCGCAGTTGTTGAGAAGAACATAACTATACCTAATATTTTTTTTTCCTTTATTAGTTTCACCAATTGAAACTTGTTGAGAATAGTGACAATACTTCTTCTGATAATTAATGCTCAAGCTATTCAGAAGACATTTGAATATATGAATCGATAGATCCAATTTAGCAAAATGAAATATTCAATATGTGGAAATGCAAAACTATCAATTTCCAAACTAGGCACTATTGAAAAGAAAGCTCATAAATGTTTAAATGAATAAAAGAAAACGATGATTGTTTCATTTATTCTTGGTACTGTTAATCTGGTTGAAACTTTTAAAACTTTATAACACCTTATTACGTATACCTTCTAAAATTAAAAAAAAGTTCATTCAGCTCCAAACATCCTGTCTGGAACGTAAAGATTTGAAAAAAAACAAAACAAGAAAAAAAAAACTTGATGAAGTAGCAAAGGCATTTGAAATTTTACAAATCATAGAAATTATATTTTCTTCGAACAAGCACAGAGCATTTAAATATCAAAATCCTTTTTTAAAAATATCTTTAAAAAAAAAAAGCTATTCCAGACTTCATTCTGGACCAATTTATTTGGGTATGAAAAAGAAAGTGGCAAACGGTTGCTTATTGAATTCCCAGTAAAATGAATATGATTTGGATATCATAAGAATTTAAAGTGTTATAACTATAAACAAGAAAAATCCCGGGGGATCGCAGCAATTTTCTTGCCTTAAACTGCACTACACAATTTCAGATCAGCAGCGTAGGCGACTTTTGGTCCGTTAACCAATAAGAGAACATCATTGAAATAAAGAGAAACACAATTGGTCCTAGGTGGCTCCCTTGCGCAACCCCCGATTTAGTAGGAAATTGTCTAGAAAACACATCCGCAGACCCTCGGACATTAAGCTTTCTTCCGGTTACTAGGAAACCAATCTAATCAAGAATACCATATACCTAGACGTCCTAGTTTGCATTTTCAATAGGTAGCTTTGGTATGAAGATATCGAACACTCTTTAGCAACATCGCTCTGTGAATAAAAATGAAATAAGTTTATTATTTTAATTTTTCCTATTCCGTTTACTTAAGATAAGTATGTTAAGAAATAATTTCATGGTTTAAAGTCAAAAAAATGTTTTAAAAATGAATCGCACTTTTGATGAGATGCCTTCCATCAGGTTCTATACAGTAGCTTTTCTGCATTTCCTGATGCTGCCTTTAGATTTTTTTTGAATTTTTCCATGCTTTGAAAAAAAAAATATTAAAGATCCTCTTAACTATCGCCCAATATCGTTCAAACGGTTGGACATCTGGACAATGGGGATTTGACGTTTTTTCGATGAATTGGATGTTATTGTCTGAAAGCCACTGCAATACAGGCTTGGCGTAATGTGCAGGGGAATTTTTTTCAAGCATTCATCTTTGTAAACTTGAGAATTTACTCTACTCCCTATTTGTGAAGAAAAAAATTGACCGCAGACCACAGGTACAAAAATATTGACATACTAGTTTTTGTTCTTTGGGTTCGTTTTCCATTAAGATGCACTTGTTGCTGATGTCCAGAAACCGTTCGTAAAGCTTCCACGCCCTTGTTTTTGCTCGAGATTGTTGCTCTTCGGATTTATTTTAGTTAATTTCTGCTTCATTTAGGTTACGTTTGATATGAGTGACTACTTTAGCATCCAACTGGGGCTGATTGGAACCAGATTTGCTTCCGGATCTAGGCAAATCCTTTTAAGAAAACTCGTATATTTGTCGATGATATTTTCACGCTTGTGTGGTGTACTTCGACCCATTTTTCTATTTGGTTGTAGGTAACACCTTTTCCAGTGCTTCAAGTGTGCAGAATTTTCTTTCTAGTTTGAAAGCAATACGAAACATAGCAATGATGAAATAAATAATCCGAACAAATTGACTGCACAACACTTTTTAAGCATGTAAACAAACTTTTGCTAGCCTCAACACAGAAAAAAGATCACCCATTTTTGAGTAAACTAGTTTTATAAATTGCTAATGATTTTTTGTTTTTAAAACCATGTTGATTTGATAAATATTGTTTGGGAAAATAGAAAGTAGGATCAAGGATTACCAGTTCGAACAATTCAGCAATTAACTTTTTGTCTCCACCGAAAAGTTTACTCTTGGGCTCGAACTCGCGGACATCGGCTCTGGAGGCAAACGACTTGAAAACTGAACTATACGACAAGTACCACCGTTGGTTTAACGAAAAACGCAAAATGTACTGATATTGGCGAAATGAAACTCTATGACCTTTTTTTATTGGTCCTCAGGTAGGATTTTCATTTATCCGCAGAAACCCTAAAGTTTTTTAAATCCGTCGAAAATCCGTAGATACTGAAATGCTGAAAATCAGTAGATTTCTTGCATCTATCCGTAGATCCTTGGAAGTGCTTAAAATGCGTAGATCTGTTAATTCAGGTGGTGAAAGAGATGCAACAGAGAGATCAACCGTGGGCAACTCATTTGCCAATTTGCCTAATTTTTCAGGATTTGCCTGATTTTTGAAGGTCCATCCTGATAACCTGATTAGCTTCGTTTTATCCCTGATTTATGGAAATAAGCCTGATTTTGCCTGAATTTTTTGCCAGAAAATTTGTACAGATCTTTTCGAAACTCAATAGAAATTAAGTGCTAGCTCGTCGACACTCCAACCTTGAACTCAATAACTTCATACTTCAATAGGATTCAGATCTCTTAACAAAGTTTTATAACTGGTTTAAGAATATTTTAGCTTCCTGAACTTTTTTGTCAGATTTTGTCAAAACATAATTGCATATCTTTTTGAATTGCGTCTTCAAACCAGTCAAAACCTTTTTTTAAATTTTTTGGCACCCCGGAAAAATTCGAATTCTGTTGCCTTGTTTTATCCACTTTTATCTGAGTCAATTTCGCATTTCTAAAATATATGTAACAGTACTTGTAATTAAACTAAAATTCGGTCAAACTACAATATTAATCTTAGGTATTGTGAAATTCCTGAGAAAAAGCTGGATGATTTACGGATATAAACATATCATGTTTTCACCCAACAATCAGCCAATTTATAATATTTAAAATAATAAGTAATGAAACGGAGTGAATGATTGATTTGTGTTTCAGAGTCAGCAACTTAGATAAACGTACATTTTATCAAAATTAATTGATTAGAAGATGAATGACAGGATAACATGATTGTCGTTTGCAAACATTTGTTCACATTTCTATAGAAATCGGAGTTTTTGTTTCAAGTTTATATAACTGTTCTTGCATATATTTTGATAAGAAAACTTTTGGAATTTGTCACATTTAAGCTTAACTTCGCTAGAACTACTATGAAAAATTTTGCCAAAGGCTTTGATTAGTATATCAAATATTAAAGTTTGAATAAACCAAGTCCAAAAAGGTAAATTTCAAACAACTGCTGAATCACGTATTTGAAACGTGCTATGTTTCGTCAGTAAAATGTGTGGAAGCTGGTCAATCTTTGATAGGAAATATGACGTGAAAATAAAACAATATCGCGTTTAAAGGTTGAAGTGACAGTGAGCATGTAGTTAATTTTAAAGAAATAAGAACGGTACAGTGTACCAGCTCCACAACATTTTACAACGGTGATCAAAAAAGGCACTTCGATCATTTTATGTAAGCCTGATTTACCCTGATTTTTATTTCAAGCTCCCTGAATTTGGAAAAAAATTGTTGGCAACCCAGGTGGGCAATGAACACATGCGTGATATACATGGAGTGTATCGATAGAAGATCCAGCAGTCAACCAATGGAGCTCAACATATACGCATGCTAGAGCCTATTTCGACGCCTTCACCGTGGTGTTATTTGTTAACGCGCCGTTGTACTGAAGTGGAAATTGCGGGTTCAATTCCTGTCGGTGAGCCGTTGTATCCTTTTCGAGAAATTTATCACATTTACGGCTTGTATTCTTTCTTTCTTTGATATCTCATCTTTCTTTAATACTTCCCATCATCATCCCCTTGGTACCAAACTTTCATTTGGCTCTCAATACCTTATTTAGATATTAGTTTGGCATAACCTTTCGGCATATTGATGCTCGAATGAAAACTTGTTTTGCCATCGGGAAAAATGCGACATTAAATTAGGCTATCATTTTGACCCTGATATCTCGTTTTGCTTACTGTTTTCTGTCAATTCAGGCATCAAAGTCAGCAATGTAAGTTATGGAAGTTTAAGAAAAATTTAGTTTTAAACTTCCACACAAAGCTAGCTGCGGTCTAGTAATCGTAAATCAGAAATTGTATAATGTGTATATTTAACAACTTAAACGCATGAGTGCAAAGATGAAAGTGATAAATCTTTATTCAGATCTGGCGTATCACGTTAATATCCCAGATCAATAAATAAAAACCCAATTTAATACGCTTAACAGTGGATTGGAGGCATTCTTACAGAGTGTAAATTATCTTTGGAAACATATGAAACAATAATGGATTCCTTATTTCTGAAGTATGTATGATTAGTCTATAAAAATATTATGATTAAAGAAAATCGAAATCAAAAATTACTTAACTCAATATAAAAACGACCAAAAACATAACGTTTATTCATCTCCTGGAGCACTACTGAGAATGCATATTTAATTTGGAACTCTTTTCATAATTTATCACAAAAAAACTCAGCTTGATGGCAGTCATATCACATGGTTTTGGTCAGCGTATTTATTATTTTATCTTTAGGAGGTAGGATTCTTATCGAAACTTATGCCGTTTTCGTTTTCTCCACTGGCGCAGGGCAAAACTTTTCTGAATAAACAAACAAAATCGTCACCCTGGACGATGTAAATATATGGTTGCTATTCTCAACCTTATGCTTACCCTCAACACAATTCTACGGGTTGCAACCGCCTGCTTGCGATGCAAACCTCGGGCAAAACTGGTTGGCTTCTGAATTAATAAACGAACACAATGACAACAGTTAGGGCAAAAGAGCGCCGATGTGGTCTAGTGGATAGGCTGGCGTGAGTCTGGTTTTGGTATGCCAGGCGTACTGGGTTCGATTCCCGATATCGGCAAGAAAACTTTGGGGTTCGAATCCCATAGTGGCCGACAGGTAAGATGTGTTTTCATATAACCGACTATATAATAAGAATGTATCACCAGTTACCAGCTGACCAGGTATATACATGGATGCCGGAATACCTGTAAGTAAACTAGCCCACCTGATTGACTCGTTCTTCCAAAATAAACCTACATCAACACAAACATTCATCCATAACAGCTCATACGAAGCCATGGGGTTCGGGTATGGTTTACGCGTTGCATTGGAGATTTGTCGAACCTATAAATCTAAGAATGCATGTGGGCACATACTTAGGCAGAAACTGCGGTGAATCCGTGCACCCATGGTGGATATCCAACATATATACATACATACAACGACGGCAGTTAGGACAAAACTCGTGGGTTACTAGGTTTCCACTGCTTATAAACGAAAACACTATTAATGATCAATCGTGGAAGTATTATTTTAAAAAAAATATAGCTGGTCCTCATCCAAAGGTTTCAACTCCTGATGTATTCAGATTGGCTTAATTATGAACACAAACACAGACAGGATCTCAATAAAACTATTTTTCCTCGAAGAGATTCCTTTTTCTTAACTCTAAGCGTACATCTTTCGAGGATATGATAGCATCACACAAATGCTAAAACCACCAATCCACAGAAGTGTACTCTGTATGCCGTGACCGGAATTTGAATTACAAACGAGTGTATACTACGGCATAAATGGCATAAATGGCATAAATCTACATCAGTTGGTCGTTCTATAAAGTGTTTATTCAGATATTTGGTGGAGGTTTGATAACATGTCATGTTGCTTATTCATATACATACTGTGGTGAAACTATGATTGCATTTGGAAACATATAGTGATCTCCGCAATTGTAAAAAATCGTATAGCTCAAACTTATTCCGATTTATTTCTTTTTTTTCACTCTATCTAGGACCATCATCGTATCGCCATCCCACCGACTTGTTTTTTGCGCCTCTAGGAAGGTGCACTTTCTGGGACCCGGAAAGGCTGACACCGCCTGACTCTTAGCAGGATTGACCAGAAAGATTGCAGATTGGCCCCGATCCCATCATATGCTCTTTCATCTTTCAACCATATTAAGTATTGCTTGACAGGCTGAGTGGGCATTCAATCACGAGCGAATGGCATTTGCAGTTTTCCTTGCTCTGTGAAATTAGTAGCACAGTGTCGAAAGGTGCGAAAAACAAGTCAAAAAAGTGTACCTCTGACCGCAGAGACGTTTCGAGGAAAGTGAGGTTGACACAGACGATCTGGATTCAAGTTTGAAGACTTGGACACAGGTGGGACGCGATAGGAAGCAATAAAACTCCAATCAAGATCTGCAGCACACATACGGAAGCCTCCAAAGGCAGGCAAACGAACACGAACATCTCTCGACCAGGATCCAGCCAATATTTGGGGCGTGAGCGGACAGCGGACAGTTGCATTCTTCAAACGAAAAGAAATCACGGAAGAAACCAAACCAAAACTTCGTCGCCCAATCGACGGGCCCAGCTGAAAGCCTTCGCATTTGGTTTGACCACTCTCTAGCGAAAGGCTGCAGTGACCCGTTTCTGTTACGCCGTTTGGCAGCCCTCTAAGTCCAACAATTGACCGGGAACTTCGACTCTTCAGTGCTGCAGAATCTTTGACCGAACCGTAGGCTAAACATTATTTAACGTTCGAGACAACATTAACGCCAACAATAGCATTGGCTACATAACATCATCATCAACAACAACAGCAACACCGTTTTTAACAAAACAATAGCAGACACATTCAACAACTTCTGCTACAAACTAGTGAATCGAATTCAAGAAAATAAGAAGAATAACCAAACAGTAAGAAGCAAAGGCAAAACACGTGAAGGTAATCATAACGTGAGATAACCAGCAGCAAGGCCGAAGAAAACGAGTGAAATTGTAAATAAGCGGAAAAAATATGAAAGGAAAGTGAATTGAATTTTGATTCCATTCGAGTTTTGCCGCCCTTCTTCTGCTGCTGGGCACTGACGAGGAGTGGAAGAAAGATAGCAACAACAAAAAAGTGTGAGTGAGTGAGTAAGTAATCGAATGCGAGCAAGTTGAGTACTTGAAAAAAGTGTCTAAACGGAAAATAACGAAAAGAAGTTAATGCACCTTCCTCTGTCACGAAGTTCGCGTAATCTGGCAAAAGTAGCCGAATCCGTATAAGTGTGAAGCCAGAGAAGAACCAGTGAAAAAAGTTTTTAAAATTAAGAATAACTAGCATTAAATCGTGGAGCTGAGCATCATGATCCACCTTTAAAGCAGCCGGCATTCAATAATGATAAAGAGTGAGTCCATCAGTGTAAGAAAAAGAGCGAACCAAGGTACGGATTGATTCTTATGTGAAGAAAATAAGCTTTTCGGTACTCTAGCTAGGAAAATGTTGTAAATTTTTCAAACTTTTCCAATATTGTCTTCTCATTGTTGTTTTCTTCCCATTTCAAATCAATCTGCACTTTCCTGGTTTAGTAATGCACTCCTAAAATTGCTTTGAAAATATATATTTCAAAATCATTTGGAAAAATATGGGGAGTTTTCCATTCCTATCCTATTCTTCTTAAAGCATGTTCTGTTACATTCCTAACTTAAATAGCGATATAAAAAAATATTGTGAAAGACCGTCAAGATAATAATTTGATCGTCAAAAAATAAAAATAAAAAAAATTGAACAGTTCGACAGCTTGTATCGCTCACATGTGATTTATGCCTGTTTTTGATAAAAAAAATCTCCAGCCCATTCATATTGTTTTGAGCAGGCGTGAACAACCTTTTGAATCTACGCACACAGTGAAAAATGATACTAAAAGGTGATCAAACTTGTTTACGTCAAAACGAAGCGTTCTAGACTTATAGTGTCTTCGGGAAATTTTACCAACATTACAAGTACTATAAATTGAGCTTTTGAAAAAGATGATTAAATCGCCTAGTAGTGAGATAGAAAAATATTTTTTTGAAATTTTCATTTTGGAGCTATTATGTGCTCATCAAGTTTTCAGATTGTAAAAAGTGTAGAAATTTTGTATAAGACGAACGTCGTAGGAGCTAACCATAAATTTTATTTTTTTCTACCATAACATTTCAGGCAGAGCTTATACATGCAAATTATTCAAAATTCAAATTCAATTCAAATGAAACAGTTTTGTTTAACAAACTCAATAAGAATATTTAGGCTGAAACGAGATATATTGAAAAAACTAAGAATAATAAGCTGTTTTCAAACAAATGTATCTTCCTAGTTCGGTTAATATTTTGGTTGCATTATAATCAGGCACATCGATCGTTCATAAAAATATAACTTTAAAACGTTTATTTTTTAGCTCTATAATTCAATTAAGCAAGTGATTTTCAATGGTTTTTAGGGCAATATTAAAACTGGGAGTTAGCAACCATTTTGTTTGGTTAAAAACTTTATCCGCATCCTTATCTCGCATGCGTATGAGGTTGTTTAAGCTTTCATCGAAAAACTTTTCAACCTTGCAACCTTTCTTGTCGCTGTTAATACGATATGTTTTGCGTAAACAATTTTTTTCACCTTTTTGTTTTTTTCCCTATGTTCAACGGGCCAATTAAAATTTGAAATTTTGTCGGCAGTTTTCACGTAAAAAAAACTCTTTTTTAATTTTTGTAATTATAAGGTTCACGAATTTTTTTATAAATTCAAATTGTTGGCAAAAAAAAATCTGAAAAATTAAATTTAAATCGAATTCATGAATGCACTTAAAAACAAAAATTCAGCATGACTTTTCAAATACCTGATATTGAAAATTTCGAACAAAAGATATGCTTAAAATGCCAGAAAAAAGTAAACAACCTGAATGATTGTGGGGCAAGTTTAGATAAGTGCAAATTTGATCAAGTCATATAAATTTTGTTTATCATCCTTTGAAGAAAACATTAAGGCAGGCCACGGGTTTCTCCTCCCTGGTTTTGGGTATTCAATTTTTGCCTGAAAAAAAATATTTTGACCACTTGTTCCAAACAATGAATATCAATTATTTAATTTCAGTTATTTTTTTCGTAGAAACGATGATAATTCAAAATAGTTATAAAGATGATCATTTTTAAAAATAGCAAGACAATGAAATTTTTTTGAAGTGAGTAAAAATAAGTTGAAATTCAGTGTGATTACAACAGCATTTAATAATGAATTCAGATTGATGAGATTTATTAAAACCGAGCATAACAAGCTTTTTAATGAATAATTGAAGAAATATCGGGGAGAAATTTGTAATTCCATTGCAACACCGAGAAACTGGAAAAATTGAAGATTTTATACAGCTGGATTAGTTTCCCCACAAAAAAATTTCGCAGACTGAATGATCGAGTCAAGACCCATCTCTTGGTAACAGTAAAAAAAATTTTAAAAAAAATTAATGTACTGTACAAAGCTTTTAAACAAAAAACATCAATAACACAAGGCAACACAATTTAAATTTTTCCGAGGTACATCAATATTTACATTTTGAGGTTAACAGATTAACAGATTTACTCAAAATCGATCAATTTGAAAATTTCCACACGCCATATAACTAAAACAAAAGCTAAAATTCAAAATCTGGCAAACGATTCGGATTCGGGACGCAAAATTATTCAAAAAACAGCTATTTAACAACCCACCCCATTAAACTAAAATTGCTGTTCCCTAGTGTAATTTGTTTAAAATATAAAAAAAAAATATCAAAAACTATTGAACCCGCATCGATTATGACCACAAGCAAAGATAAAACAGCAAATGTGGTTTACAACATAAAATGTGGAGGATGTGAAAAATCCTACATTGGATAAACAAGTCAATTCTTACAAAAAAGATTGGAACAACATTAAAACGATGTTAAAACCAAAAAGATAGGAGGAACCGGACTTGCACAACATAGTATCGAGTACGGTCATGTTTTTGATTTTTAAAATACCAAAATCTTGAAAAAAGTTTCGAAATACAACACCAGAATCTGTGCAGAAATGTTCCACATTAAAATTAGAGGCGACAACGATGTTGTTAACAAACAGAAAGATTCAATTAATTTCAAATCAGTATACAACTCCATTTAACCAAAGATCAAGACACTGACAGATCAATGTAAACATAACATCAAAAACAAACAACAGACAGCGAATAACAGTACGACGATCGCTAGATAAAGTATGATTATTGGCTCTTGTAAAATGGAAAATTATACAATAAATAAATTTAATTTTAAGGTCCACTGAGGAAGAGCGAAACGCCAAAAGTAGCTCGAAACGTTTGGACCAACTGGCAGATATTTTCGTTTTAATTTTCGCCGAAACAAGTCGATGAAAACAACAAATAACTGCATGAATGCAATGCATACTTAGTGAAGCTCGAGAAGTGATGACAATTGAATGTATTGTTTGTCAATGCCAAAAGACAGGCCCCTTTTAAACACCTAATAACAAGTGTGTGTAATAAGATACGAAACTAAGATCTTCGATAAAGCTGTTCAGCGAAAAATTTCCTCAAAGAATTTATAAATTGACACTACAACCATGAGCAGGCTTGGGTCCACACACAGCAAAAATTATTTCCTGTAAAATTACGCAAATATCCTGTAACGAAAAAGGAGCAGGACATTAACCGTAATGTTACAGGTCGAGAAACAAATTACGTGACATTAAATTTTCAGTGTACAACTTTTTAACAGGACATTAGCTGTAATAATAAATGAATCTTCGTTAACTTTCAAGGAAAACAATTTAAAACTACAGGTTTTGTTATTTACAGATTGATTTATTTTAAAAGTTACAGTTTCAGTGACACGTAATAATCAAAAAAATTTCTGTGCAAAAGATACAAAAATGATGTCGATTTTTCAGTACAAAATATTTAATTTTCCCATACAAATATTAAAGTTCAGATTACTCATGTAAACTTTACATAAAAATTCTGCGAAAAACCATGGATGAGTTTTGATCTAAAACAAAGCTTTTTAGACCCCAGGTTTTGAGAATTTCTGAAATGACCCCAAATCGACTCAGTGTATTGCATATGGAAATGGAATTTTTATAAATTTTACATTTTCCATATCTGTAAAGTATTTTTATGCCGAATGAAGAATAATAAAAAAAAAAATCTTCCAATTTTATTAAGTTTTCGCTTGAACAATGCATGCATAAAGAATATAAAAAAACTGAAGGTTCCATATAACAATGCATTTGTCTTACGTTGATGGTATTTATTTTAATTTATAACCTTTAAAAACAAGTCCTAGAAGTTGCCATATTTTTCAAGAAATTTGAAAAAATTTACTAGGGATTAGAAGAGTTCATTTTAAAGAAAAACATTCTAAATTTACTTAAATAAGAAAGTAGTAAACTAGTTCTTTTTAAACATAAGCATTACCATTTGAGGCATTGGTAAACATTTTTCAAGTATTTTGAAATATTTAAAAGTAAGACATAAAGTATGCGGTTCAAATCAGAATAAACTCGACTCTGGTGAACTCGAGTAAAATTAAAGATTCAAGTTTGAAACTTTGTTTAAGAAGAATTTGAAATGTAAATAATGTTCAATATAAAACCAGTAAAATGTGTTTCAGTTAAATTTTTAAAAAAATCTGGATTTCCCAAAAAAATCTAAATTATTTTCTATATTTGTGATTTGGGGTTTTGGATTGTGTCCCAAACTGACTCTGATTGAATATAAAACTTAAATTTTTAATTCAGAATTAAAATTATGTAAGGGAGAGTGGGGAATCATGGGCCACTTTTTTTCGTTGTTCCATAACTTTTTTATTATAAAAGACTAGCTGATCCCATACGAACTCCGTTTCGCATTTTATTCAGAATATGTCATGAACAGTTTGAATGAATGTCAATTGCCAGGCATTTTCAGATGCGTTTCCAAATGCATTGTTAGGCAATAATTACAAAAATGTGGAACACATAATATGGACGATCACTTTTTTCTGTCGTATGCTACTAAATTTGAAATCATGAATCAATTGACAGTGGCAAAAAAAACCTCGTATACGAATTTTCGTCTCGATGCGATGCAAAATTATTGCAAAACAACAAATTTATCAGTTAATACGGAAGACCCCCTGTCGTTTGTCGTTTGATTCAAATATTGAAATCAAAAATCAATTGACCGTCCCAACCCCCGTGTATAAATTTGGCCTCGATCGTTGTCAAAACATTAAACCCCTTTCGGGGGCCTCTTTTTCAAACTTCGAAATCGATTGTTCTTCTCTCAAAACTCCCGTGTGCAAATTTTCAAATCATTCTATTTCATAATAACGTCAACATCTTAAAAAAAATCAGTGAATAGTTAATATGGACAACCCTTTTGGCGGACCCCTGACCCAAAATTGGATAATTGGAATCAATTGTTCGTCCTTAATAATTGCTATGTGCAAATTTTCACCTCAATTCGATGTATAATAATCTCAATAATACAAAAATATTGAAAAGGTAACATGGATGACCCCTTTCGTCGGCCACTTACACTGAATTTGATGCCTTAAATCGATTGCACGTCATTCAAACCTCTCGTTTACCAATTTTCACCTGAATCCGATGTATAATAACGTCAATTAAGGGGGGGGTAGGGTCTAACGGGTATAAAAAAAAACACCATTTTCACGATTTTTTTTCTAGAGCTATCGTTCAAACAAATGTATTCAAATTTTGTGCATTATACAAAGCATTGTTAAAAGAACATTTAGTAATTTTTTCGTAGAAAAATATTGAAAAATGAGCCGGTGACGGAGCACTTTCGAGGATGCCTTTTAGAAAACAGGATTTGCGGTGGACACTGTATCTCAGCACAGAATCATCTGAAGTCAAAAAATCAGAGCAAAATATTTTTAATAGATGTTTTTCTGGACCCCAACGTTTTCATTTAACTTAAAATTTTTTTTATGAAATTTTTGTGGCTGTTTGAAGTAAAAACTACGATTTTTCACGAAAAAATCCGTCATTTTTCACCTGTAAAATCTCCCCAAAGTAAAAAAATCAAAAAACAAAAACGTTGGGGTCTGGTATTTTATATGTAGAAAATATGTTCCAAATTTGAAAAGAATCGGATAAGACGTTTTCAAATGACGATGTCCACGGGCTTTAAAAATGTGCTTTCGAGAAAAACGCGTTTGAAGTTTCTGCTCTTGCTTTCTTGCAGTATTAGATAGGAGGAGATAAAGGCCTATAACTTCTACAGTTTTGCTTCAAATGACTTGAAAATTTGACACAACATTCTTGAAATGTTTTACAATAAGAAAATGAAAAAATAAAAAAATCGATTTTTTGAAAGTGTTAGACCCTACCCCCCCCTTAAGCAAAAATAGCAAACAGATAATATGGACGACCCCTTTAACTGGCAGCTCACATAAAATTTAATATCGGCAATCGATTGCCCGTCCCTTAAAATATCCGAGCGCAAATTTTATTTTCAATCCGATGTATAATAACGTCAATATCACAAAAATATTGAAAAGTTAATATGGACGACCCCTTTTGTTGGCCCCTCACAAAAAATTTGAAACCTGAAATCGATTGCCAGTCCCTAAAAACTCTCGTGTATCAATTTTAATCTGAATCCGATGTACAATAACGTCAATATTGCAAAAACAGTGAAAAGTTCATATGGACGACCCATTTTGCCGACCCCTGACCCAAAATCTAATACCTGAAATCGATTGCTCATCTCTTAAAACCCCCACGTGTAAATTTTCAACACAATCCGACAAAAAATAACGTCAATATCGTGAAAACAGTATTTGTTTTGTATGGACGACCCCCTTAAAAAGGGGTCATCCGAAAATCTGAAAACATTTTTCATCATTCCTGGTCCTAATGAGTATCCATGCCAAATTTCAGCTCTCTAGCTCTTAAAACGGCTGAGTCTATAGAGGACAAACAAACAAACAAACAAACAAACAAACAAACCCACAGAAATTGCTTTTTATATATATAGACTAGCTGATCCCGTACGAACTTCGTTTCGCTTTAAATCATTGGTACGTCAAAATGAGTTTAGAAAATGAATTCGAAACATTCTTTCGACAATTTTGGGGAAAAAATTCAACAGTGTTTAAAGTCGCTACTATTACTATTACTTGAAATTCGAATTAAACGGTTGATTGACTTTTTATTAAAATTTATGTGAGAGTGTTTTCTTCTCGATTGGTTGCAAAATCTAGACATTATGGCAGAAACATGTACTATTTCTTTATGTACACGACTCTTTTGCTTGACCTTCACACTTAAATTGGTATCAATTAACTGCCTCCAACAAAATTATTGCACAAAACACTGAACTTTCAATGAAACCCTCTTTTTCTGTCCCATGGCCCGAAATTCGATAATTGAAACCAACTTTACGTTCCTCAAAACTCCCTTGTGCCATTTTTTCTTTTCAAATTATGTGTTAAATAACGTCAGGAACTTGAAAACAGTGATCAGTGAATATAGACGCCCTTTTCGCCGACCCTTGACACGGAACATGCTACCTGGAGTCAATTGGTCATAGTTTATAACCCTCATCTGAACATTTTCATCTCAATCCGATGCATGATCACGACAATATCGCGAAAACAGTGAGCAACTGACATGGACGGCCTTTTTTTTGACCAGGATTGAAAACTTGACACCTGAAATCAAATATCTTTTCTGTTGAACTCCCATGTGCCAATTTTCATTACAATTCTATGCTCAATCAAGAGAATATCGTAAAAACAGTGAACAGATAATAACCCCTTTTGCCGACCCCTGGGTCAAGATTTGAAACCTGAAAGCAAAAGAGCGTCCCTCAAAACTCCTATGCGGAAATTTTCATCTCAATCCAATGTAGAATAACGTCAAAATCGCAAAAACATTAAAGTTGGGTATGGACGACTCCTTCAGCCGACTTCTGATCCGCAATTCGAAACTTGAAATCGATTGCTCGTCTTTCAAAACACTCATGTGCAAATTTTCATCACAATCCGGTATCGCAAAAACATTAATCAGTGAATATGGACGACCCCTTTGGCCAACCCCTGACCCTAAATTTGATAACTGTAATCGATTGTTCGTCTTTAAAAACACTCATGTGCAAATTTTCATCACAATCCGGTGTATAATAACGCCAATATCGCAAAAACATTGATCAGTGAATATGGACGATCCCTGATCCTAAATTTGATAACTGTAATCGATTGCTCGTCTCTCAAAACACTCATGTGCAAATTTTCATCACAATCCGGTGTATAATAACGCCAATATCGCAAAAACATTAATCAGTTGATCTGGACGACCCCTTTGGCCGACCCCTGACCCTAAATTTGATAACTGTAATCGATTGCTCGTCTCTCAAAACACTTATGTGCAAATTTTCATCACAATCCGACGGAAAATAACGTCAATAACGTGAAAACAATATTTCTCTTGTATGGAAGACCCCCTTCAGAAGGGGTCGTCCAAAAATCTAAAAACATTTTTCATCATTCCTGGTCCTAATGAGCATCCATGCCAAATTTCAGATCTCTAGCTCTTAAGACGGCTGAGTCTATAGAGGACAAACAAACAAACAAACAAACATACAGATAATTGCTTATATATATATATATATATATATATATATATATATATATATATATATATATATATATATATATATATATATATATATATATATATATATATATATATATATATATATATATATATATATATATATATATATATATATATATATATATATATATATATATATATAGATAAAATGAAAATAAAAGGTTGTATGGTTTTCTACATTTTCAAGGTATCATAAGGTGTTTTTTTTTAATCTTTAATAAGTTATTTTTCCCAAATTTTGACTGTTTGAAAAAAAGCAATATTTTTTTGATTTTGAAAAATGGTGGGGAATCGTGGGCCACCAAATCCAAATTGACCAAATAACATGCAAAGTTTATGAGTTTACCCAAAACTGTGATTTCCTAAATCATTCAGTTAATTAAAAGCAATTTCAGATGATGAAATAAAAAAGAGAGCTGTGTATGATCGCATAGATTCCAAAACCTGGCTCGCGAACGTTTTGGCAAAATTTCTTATATAAGATGGACAACATATTTTTCATAACTCTTCATTTAGCATAAGAAAATTTTACAGATGGGAAAAACGTATTCTAAGCTCTTTGGCAAGTCTGTTGTCTCCTGAGCCGATGTCCGCGAGTTCGAGCCCAAGAGTAAACATCGAACACAGTTGTACCGGATAGTTTTTCAATAACGATCCGCCAACTGCAACGTTGATAAAGTCGCGAATGCCATAAAGATGGTAAAACGACTATAATCGAAACAAAAATAAAAAAAAAAAAAGTATTCTAAGCTCTGAATGTGTTTTAAAACATAAAAATATAGGTGATTCAAGATGTGTGGCCCACGATTCCCCACAAGTTATGATTTGCAAATTGGTTGCGTTTGTGTGATTTAATGATGTTTCATCAAAAATTCCTTTTCCACGTGAAAGATAATGACAAAACTAAGATCATAAGCATATAAGCATATTTTTGTTATGCACTTTAGGTTTCCCATCGATGAAATTTGCTGGTGTTTTTTAAATTGTGTAAGTAATTTTTTTTTTACTTTTTTTAGCTTGATAAATAAAAAAACATATTATGCGTATTTCAGTCAACAACATATAGGAATATATGCTCACGCAAAGCGACGACGATGACAGTTGGTTTGAGATTTTTATCTCAACACACATCTGAGATATTAAAAGTGGCCCACGTTTCCCCATGGCCCCCGATACCCCACTCTCCCCTACTTGCGATCGCCTGTAATTTCAATCTTTTATGAAAGTTCTCACATTGATATTTCAATCTTGATTAACCTAACTTCGAGGTGAATCTGAATTTTTTATTTTAATTCCGATTTTGAGTACATGAGTTCTATATCTGAATTCCGATTTTGAAAACGATTTTTGAATCGAAATTTCAGTTAATAATTCTTATTAACTCTAAGCCAAACAGCGAAATTTTAATCATAATTCTCAACCAAAAATCTCTTATTTGGACTTTTAATTGTTGGCTTTCAATTTAAATTCTTTCTTCAGTTATTTATTTAAAATTCAACTTGTGAATCTGAAGAAGAATTGCGTTTCAGACTATTAAATTCTGGATCATCATTATGAAGTTTTTTTAAAGCTAATTTTTCAAATCTTAATATTGGTTTTTGATTGTAAACATTTTTTTTTTTCATATTCCGAAAAGATTAGTTTCGAACATGAAAGTTTGAAAAGCAGAACCGAGATTCGAAAAAGATTTTTTTTCCCAATGATGATCGAAACTGAAGTTCAGTAGCAATAAACTGAATACAGTATCCGAATTCTTATCACAGACTTGAATGTTTTTTTAGCAAAGTTGAAATCCAGAATTATTCTAGTCTAAGCTTTCCAGATATTCTCTCTCAAGGGTCCGGGCCGTAGAAAATCTGGATATTTTTTCAATATCCACCAATATTAAAATTATTAAATAGAAACCATGAAGAAAAACACTTTGACTATTGTTTATCGAAAAATAAAAAATAAGACATGAAATACATCAAATACAATTTTAAATGAAATTTAAAGCTTTCTGAAAATTGTTCACATTATTTACTCAAAAAAAATTAGACACGAAGAACATAATTAAAATAATTCAATGACAATTTTTGTTTGATTTTGAAAATAAAATGCAAGAATTCGGGAAAAATCTGAGCGATTTGAGAAGTCATTTTTATCTTTAAATGTTTAAGTCACCGTTGTTGTTATCTTCTCGTTTTTTGGATTGATTTTTTTCGGTGATTCAATGAAATAACTGCCGTGTAGTTTACGTTTCGGTTTACTTATTTTATTTCAACCATCTTCAGAAACTAATAGCTTTTTTACACCCGCTGGGGCGGTCACATTGATTTTTTCTAGTCACTGTTGATGCTGCTGCTGCTGCGGCTCGCTATCGACAGCGAGCCGCAGCAGCAGCAGCATCAACAGTGACTAGAAAAAATCAATGTGACCGCCCCAGCGGGTGTAAAAAAGCTATTAGTTTCTGAAGATGGTTGAAATAAAATAAGTAAACCGAAACGTAAACTACACGGCAGTTATTTCATTGAATCACCGAAAAAAATCAATCCAAAAAACGAGAAGAAGTCATTTTTATTGGAATTGGATGTTCGGGACTAAATTTCGATCAAAAAGTTTTTTGGTTTTTTTTTTCAAAACTATAGTACAAGTATTGACCTGGAATAAGATTTCGTAGTTTTGGCTTTAGTTCCGTGTGAAGATTGGTACTCTTGAATGATTTTATTCGTTCATCTTTTTGGACCCTCATCGGAGGGGGGGGTTAACCCAAAATATTTTTAAGCCCCTCCGAATCCAAAAATAGGGGGCTCCTATACAGAATTATCAAAAATTTTACACAGTTCGAACAATTTTTGTATACTACTGAACCGACAGTAGTGACTGGACGTTCCAGCGTCAGGGACATTTTCTTTTTTTCCTCTCCAAACGCGTCTATCTTCATGAAATTACTTCCTTCAACTGCCTTATTTTCTTCAGCGTTCTCACTTCGAATCCTTGAACACCAACATTCTCTTAGAAAGATCGTTCAAAGTCAAAATTGATATGTAGCCATTTTTTAGACCAGAAATGGGTTCTATAATACTTTCAAATCACTGCGAATCCTGAAAAGAGGGGCTCCCATACAAAATTAACAGAAATTTCACACAATTCGATCAATTTTAGGAAACTTCTTAACCGATCAACGTAAAACTTTATTTGTAGCCGTTTTAGAGACCGAGAATGGATTTTATAATAATTCCAAACCCCTCCGAATCCAAAAAAGAAGGGTGGGCTTTCATTCAAAATTAATGAAAAAATCGACAAAATTTTAACATTCCTCCAGAATTATTGTTAAAAGTTGATAAACATAAGCGTTTTGATTTAATGAGACGATCTATTGTATTAACAAACAAGTTTCAACCAAAAAGACGCGAATAACCAGAAGTTGGTTAAAATGTCTCCAATAAAATAAAAAAAAATAAAAGTTTAAACCAAATTAAAAAATATATTGTATTGATAGACGCTTCCATTTAACAAAAGAAGACCTTCATATTCATCTATCTAAGGGTCCAGCGCCGATTGATCGGCGCATAGGGCTGAGATAAAAGATCTCCACTGCTGGCGATCCGGAGCCAGCGTCTTCACTTGCTGCCAGCCGAGGTTCTCGTCAACTGTGCGGATTTCAGCGGCTAGACTTCGCCGCCACGAGCTTTTGAACCTGCCTCTTCTACGATGCCCATCTGGATTCCAGTCAAGCGCCTCTCTGCAAATCTCGTTTTCATCTCTTCGCAGCGTGTGCCCAATCCATCTCCACTTACGTTCCCGAATCTCGATTTCTAGCGCCTTTTGATGACACCGGCGATGAAGTTCAACGTTTGAGATCCAGTTGCCAGGCCACCAAGCGCGGATGATGTTCCGCAGGCAGCGATTCACAAAAACTTGCAGTTTTCGCGTCGTCACCGCATATGTGCACCAAGTTTCACACCCGTACAGCAATACGGATTTGACGTTTGAGTTGAAGATTCGGATCTTAGTTCGTAGAGAGATCTGGCGTGACCGCCAGATGTTTCGGAGACTCGCAAACGCAAATCGGGCTTTTCTGATCCGGGTCTCGATGTCCTTCTTGGTCCCACCATCAGGCGTAATCTGGCTACCAAGATACTGGAAGCACTCCACTGTCTCAACCTGTTGTCCAGCTACCACGAAATTGGAACGATTTTCTGTATTGATTTCCATCGACTTGGTCTTTCCGACATTGATTTTGAGACCTGCTGCCTTGGAGCTTTCGGTGAGGTCGTCGAGTTTGCTCTGCATGTCTTGTTGTGTTTGGGCGAGCAAAACAATATCGTCTGCCAGGTCAAGGTCGTTCAGTTGCTCCATGGTTGAAGGATTCCACGGCAATCCTCGGTTTGGTCTACAGTCAATCGATCCAGTCAAGATCTCATCCATTACGATGAGAAAAAGCAGCGGTGACAAAATACATCCTTGTCTCACTCCAGCAGTTACCGGGATTGGTTCGGACAAGACACCGTCGTGCAAGACCTTGCACGAAAATGCCTCGTACTGTGCTTCGATGAGATGGACTAGTTTCTCTGGGACCCCTCGTCGTCTAAGAGCAGCCCAGATGTTTTCGTGGTTCAGTCGGTCAAATGCTTTTTCGAAATCAACGAACACCAGCAGAAGAGAGTCCTGGAATTCGTTGATTTGTTCCAGTATTATTCGTAGCGTTGTGATGTGGTCCACACATGATCGTCCGGATCGGAATCCAGCTTGTTGCCGTCGGAGTGTAGCGTCGATTTTCTCCTGGATCCTGTTCAGGATCACTTTGCAGAGTACTTTGAGGGTTTTACAGATCAAAGTTATGCCACGCCAGTTACCGCACTCTGTTAGGTCTCCTTTCTTTGGGACCTTTACGAGGATACCCTGCATCCAGTCGGCCGGGAATGTTGCAGTATCCCAAATGTCAGCGAATAGACGGTGCAACATTTGTGCTGACAAGGCAGGGTCGGCTTTGATTATTTCAGCAGGAATGCAATCGATTCCAGGCGCCTTGTTGGATTTCATGTCCTTGATTGCCGCTTCTATTTCAGCCAGCGAGGGCGCTTCCGAGTTGACGCCATTAATGCGACTTACTGTGGGCGCCTCGAGCTGCGGGTTCTGTTGGCCATTGCTATTTGTAACTCGAAAAAGTTGATCAAAATGCTCAGTCCAACGCTTGAGCTGATCTGTTCGATCTGTCAGCAGCTGACCTGCTCGGTTTTTCAGCGGCATTCTTGCATTAGTCCTTGCACCACTAAGGCGGCGAGAAATATCATATAATAATCGGATATCTCCAATGGCGGCGGCTCTTTCTCCCTCTTCGGCTAGGGAGTTTGTCCAGGCTCTCTTGTCTCGTCTACAAGCTCGTTTAACTGCCTTTTCCAGCTCCGCATATCGTAAGCGGGCGGCTGCTTTGGCTGACCCGGTACATGCCTGCTCAATTCCGACTTTCGCCTTTCTCCGATCATCTATCATCCTCCAGGTTTCATCCGACATCCATTCACTTCGTCTTCCACAAACTTTACCGAGAGTACCATGGCTCGTCGTGATAAAGGCATTCTTGATTCCACACCACTGTTCTTCGACTGTTTCGTCCGTCGGCAGCTCCGAGGCTCGGGATCCTAGCTGTTCAACGTATGCCCTTTTCACCTCTGGATTCTCCAACCGGCGGACGTCGTATCGACACCCGACTTTCTCCTCGCGCCGTTGGACACGCGCAACTCTCAGTCGTATCTCGCCAAGGACGAGGTGATGGTCAGATGCAATGTCTGCGCTTCGTTTGTTGCGGACATCAAGAAGGCTCCTTCTCCATTTTCGACTGATGCAGATGTGGTCAATTTGATTTTCTGTTCGGCCATCTCGGGATACCCAAGTGACCTTATGTGCTGGTCGATGGGGGAAGAGCGATCCACCGATCACCATGTTGTTGTTGCCACAAAATTCTACAAACAGCTCTCCGTTTTCGCTCATCTGTCCTAGGCCATGGCGCCCCATGATGCGCTCAAAGTCCTGATTATCGGAGCCAATCTTTGCGTTGAAGTCGCCTAAGTGGATTTGAATGTCACCCTTCGGAATTCATATTCATCAAATGTAATAAACATATTATGAATAAATACAATGTCTTAATGATTAACATTGAGTTTCTTAGTGTTATTGAATCATAGATTTCTCCTATTGTTTTCTTAAAAGTGGCTCTATTAATCTTCAAACTATTAAGATATGTTTAGACTGAAAACAATACAGAAGCTTAGATGCGATGAAAAGAAATTCGCTTTCAATTATGTTAAAATTTAATTTAAAATTTAATTTTAAACGGCAAAAAGAACACCTTTTCACTCTCCAGGCCCGTGCAAAGGTCCCGCCCATAGGGGTAATGGAAGGGAAGAAGTGTTAATGGGTTATTTCTTGAATGATTAATAAGGAACTGATAGGAAAAAAAGGAATTGCAGTCTTGTTGTAAATATGGAAAGCATGATGCAAGGCCGCAGAAAAGAAACTTTTTGATATTGGATAAATGAGCTAGTCACAAGCTAATTCTGATTAACTACAAGCATTACCATTTTAAAAGTCAAACCATCGTAGTTCAGATCCAACAACTTTGAAATGAGAGCTGCAGCTGGAGTTTCGAATTACAATTCAAAGATGGTATATATTATTTACTGAAACTTGATCGCTATATTTGTTTTTCAAGATCTGAAATTTGTACTCTGTTTTTAAAGCTTCATAATGACTTAAACAATGTAAAAATTTATGGATTTTCCACCTTTTTTCCCAAAGTGAGAAGTTACGAACTTCCATAAAAACATTTTTAACATCTTTTTTGAGTTATGCCAAATATCCGTACGCAAAAAACTCTCTTATAAAATATGATCCCTTCTTTGAAAAGCTCCTAATCTTAAACTTACATGGGAGCTCTCCCATCTTTTCCAATTTTGTCCCCCACTGCTTGAAGAAGGTAGGCTGATTTACCCGGCTGGAGTTTACATAAACTTCTAATTGAAAGAAAAAGATTCGCATTGTACTTTATGGAGATAGAATTTTGAAAACAGATCAATAGCGTGAATCGGGACAATTTTTTGAGTATATTCCTAATATTCTGTATTATAAGCACTTCCAGCTCCTGATTAGCTTTAAATGGTATATTTTTTGGAGTTGAAAAAATAAGCATTAGAAATTCAAAAAAAAAACAATGAAAAGGATTTTTAATAACCATTTACAAACAGCTTTTTTCGCCATCCTTGCCCTTCGAAGCAGTTTGAATATCTTCCCTTTTTCTGCCAAAATAATTTAAAAAAATGTTTCGCCATATGTCAAACTCGTGGACATGAGACATTTCAGCTTGAAGTTTACCCAAACAGCACTTGTCATGGTATGAAAATTATTAATTTTATACAATGCAATTTTTTTTTAATAATAAATTTATTAAAGAAAAAAAATATAAATACTCAAAAAAATATAAGCTGCATCACTAAATAAATTCTCAGCGTTTTTTATTTTCTCTTTGAAAGTCAAATATTCAAAAATGCTGGCAAAAACAATTTCTAAGTTAACATTTGTCCCAAGTTTGGCGCAGGTGTAAATGCAAAGTTTATTTTCAGATACGTCAGGGTAATGGCTTTAAAATGGATTTAATACGTACATACTTCTGTTTGTTTGTTTTATCAAGTTTCTTTGTTGTATCTGCTGTATTCCTGCAGTATAAATTTATGTTTGTTACTCCACTTTTAACAAATGCTGTTCAAAGCAAATGATCTTCATTACAAAGACATTTAAAAATTTTTAATATCCGCTTCCGTTTCAACATTCAGAATACCCCTTCTGGTCTTTCCAACTTATAGAATCATTTTGAAGATGAATTTCTTAAAAGTTCAACGTTTCCCTTGCCCCACAGTGTAAGTTGACAGGAGATAATATTTTTTAAACACTTCAAGGGCATAGGTACTTAAAATTTCTCATAAAAGTTTTGCTTCCAGTTGAGTATCAGTTCTAAAGTCTAACTTTTCAAAAAAGAAGCGGATCAAAAGTCTCTTTTATGCAGCCATGTAACACAAAAACACTTTTCATGTTAAGTACGTACTTGAATTGGTATGTAAGCAAAAAGTACGATGGCTTTTTCAGAATTATTTAAAATAAAAAGCTCCCATTTTCATTTCTAAATTCGTTTCAGTTGTGTATTTGGGCCGAAGTAACAATTTCTAGAAAAAACATAATTTTTAATTTTTTTTAACAGAAAAAGTTGAACGTTTGAACATGTTCTAATGTTCCTTGAATGAAAAGTCGAATGCTACCTACATTAACACGAACTAAATATGGTAGTATTTTTGCGAATCTTTCAATTGGTTTTGATTCGATTGATAAAATACCAATCCGTGTCACATCTAGGCGTCATTTAATACCACGTGCTGTGTACAAATCAAATAAGCAAGAAAAAACACATCTAGGTTGCATATCGCCCCACGTGTTTGAGAAACAGGCGCCTTATTGTTAAATTTTCCAGCAATCAATGAACAGTGTGCTTTGGTTACTATCCTCTTGCGACGACGTTTGCTCGCCCATGGAGACGAAAAACAAACCCCTCAAAGAAAATATGCTTGGTTGAGAAATACGCGCCAAAATATTCCTACTGATCAGTATGCTATGCCTGGGTTACTTTCCTTTTGCGACGCGACGCCTCGACCATAGAGACGAAAAACAAACCGCCCAAAGGAAAAAAAAATCTCAAGAAAATGGATGTCATGACTTTAGTTTGTTTCGAAAAACTACAAATTTTGTATGGAAGCCTCTCCTTCCTTAAGTCGGATGGAGTTTTGACTATTACAGAAACCATCCCCGGCCTCAAAAACCCTCAGATGCCAATTTTGACGATGATCGGTTCAGTAGTTTCCGAGTCTATAGGGAACAGACAGACAGACAAACATTCATTTTTATATATACAGATATATATATATAGATAAATAAATAAAATTAAGAAAATAAATTTGGCAGTTTAAATCGGATATATTTTTTACTCTTGGGAACTCGAATAAAATTTGAAGATTTTAGGTTGAGATTTTTTTTGAAGTATCTGCTGCATAAATGGCCTGGATTCGACCAGACCGAACTGAACGCCAATTGGAAAAAAATTGAGTTATCTATTGCAGCGGATGCGAAACATGATAAACTACCTGTCCAATGAAAATCAGAACATTTTTCCTATTTTTTCTGATTTTATTAGAAAATTTCAATGTTGTAGACAGTGAAAATGGCAAAAATGCGTTGTGCCAAAGTGAACTGAGAGCCACCTTAGAGGTAAAGACAAAATGTCTGTTTTGGTCAAGAAAACTAATTTTGTGCGAAATAATCTTATGTGTGTTGGTTTTTTCGATTCAAAACAGTTCGTCGGCTCGTCTCGAACTAATATCTGATAATTTGAATGATAAAGAACGTTCCCGTGGCTAAAAACTTTATATTTCGGATTTCAAGCATTTGTAAAAATTTCGCTCCGCCAGACTGAACCGAATCCCTTGAGTATTGTTTTCCAATTTACTCAAGAGGATGTTAGAATTTTTAACATTTAATGATAAAAGATACTTTATTTTATTGCTCACTGTCGTTCAGAACGCAACCGGTAAGTAACAATCAAAGATATTTCGGACTTCAAAAGTGCGAAATTTGTATGGCTCGGTTCACTCTGGCTCAACGAAAAAAATCATTTTCCAAGCATCAGCCATACTAGTTGGGTGCTGCTCGTAAAGCGCCTATTAGTAGGCTCCTACGTTTAGAACAAATTGCCCAGTCAAATGATAGCGCATGGTAATTTTTCAAACATTTTGGTTCGACCAGAGTGAACTGGGTGCAAACATATTGCTATAAAAATTCAGTTTACGGCTTATTGTGTAATCAGAAATCGACCAGTATATGCTCGACGGCTTTTTAAGAGTCTAAATGTGATATTAAAATTATTAAATGAGATATCTAATGAAATGGTATCAATTGGTAGGGCTGTGAACTTTGAACTCGATTTTCTCGAAATCAAGTTTATGGCGTTCAGTTCGGTCTGGTCGAATCGCGACCAAATAATGTCAAACAACGGACCTAAAAATATGATTCCAGCTAAATTTTCCCTTGAAGATTACAAACAAGTTCATGACCTATAAAATTTTATCTTTTTTATTTATTTTTTCCATAATTGAAACACTGTGCTTTTTTTTTATTGAAAACTTGATTCAAATGTTATTTTATATTTGTGATTTTTTCTGGCTGTGTTTTTTAAGTGACTCTGATTGAAATTTTTTTAAATTTTGAAACCAGAATCTACAGTTTAAACCGATCTCTTGCAATTGGAATCTTTCATAATAATTCTCACGTTGATTTCTTAATCTAGATTATATAACTTTACTTCGCTGAATCTCAAGTTGAATTTTTGATTTTATTCTCAAATCTGATTCGTGCCTTTTGAGATTGAAATCGGAATTCCGAATTTGTGAACAATTTTTGAATCATTTTTCCAAATTAAAATGCCTTTTCAAGCGGGAATAAATATCGAATTCTTCTTCTGTCATGTTCCCTTCTATATTTCCGAAAATCCTGAAGGAGAGGAGGGGGGGGGGGGGTGAAGGAACATTATTAATAGAATTATCCCACTCCTCGTGATTTTTCAACTCCAAGTGACAAAAGATGGACTTAAAATTATTGCCAGCTTAATTATAAACAAAAAAAAAATTGCATTTGAGCTCCCAACCAGAAATATTTCAGTCATTTAGTTGAAGTTCAACTTGTGAATCTAAATGAAAATTGTGAACAATGAAACATGAAACTTTTTTTTCTGGGTCTCATGGATGATGAAACTTCCTTTATTTCCAATTCTACATAGGAATTAAACGCAAAAATTTGAAATCCATAACCTCAAAATGGGTTGGAATTTTAAATTTCAAATTCAGAAAGAACGTGTTTCGAGTTTCGAATATGGAAAATGTATATAGTTTAAGTTTGAAATGAAAATCCCAAATTCGAATCAGGATTTTTTCCCAAGAATGATCCAAACTGAAATTCAAAAACAATAAATTGGAAACAAATCCGGAATCTGATCACATACATCGAATTTCAAGGTTTATAAAGAAATTTGGATCCACAAAATCCGAAACGATTCTTTTCTAAGATTTGCAGAAATTTTTCCATCAGTATCCAGGCCGTGCAAATCAGGGCTATTTTCTTAAATATCCGCCAATATTAAAATTATTCATAAAAATCACGAAGAAAAACACTTGAAAAATTGTATTTTTTGTATCGAAGCACATCTGTTAACTTTAAAAAAAAAATTAAACTGTTAATTTTCAAAAAGTTTTCTCAAAAAATTTGAACGCCTTATATATTACTTTCAAAACTCAACACAAATGTTTGTTTGATTTAACAAATGAAGTAAAAAAAAGCAAAATCTGAGTAATCTGGCTTAGAATTCAAGCTTAGTTATCCTATTATTCGATATTCGGTTCTAAATTTCTATGAACAAGTGAGAGATTCATTTAAAAAAAAAAACTTTACTAGAATTGTGCACCTGGATAAAAATTTGAAGGTTTTTACTTTCGAGAAGAACATTTCTCTTGTCGTTTTTGAACCTTCATTGGGAGGGTTTAATCCCCAATCAACCCACCTCCCCGTTCCTTAGGCCATGCCATGCCATGAAGCATATAATTACTAAGCTTACATTGCGTATTAAAATTAAGCTTAACAGCTGCTACTTCGAACCATTTTTTATCTTTCCATAGATTAATTAAAAAAATTATGAAAAATTTAAAAAAGATTATTAAAAAACAATGAAAACAAATATAACATTTTTTGTTTGGTAAAAGTTTGGTCGCCGTATATTGGAATATTGTCTCCTAGAAAGGAAAAAATGTAGAAACTTTTTTTCTTATAAAAAATGTCGAGTTTATTTTTTAAAAACAGTCTATGTTTTAAACTTTTGGTAATTTTGGCATCCTGAACTTGAAACTATTGTCAGATTATGTCTGTCACCTCCTATTTTGGTGATATGTTTATAAGTTTAAAAATGAAGTTGAGTTGAGATTAAAGTGAATTCAATCATTGATAACTGATGAACTTACAAATCTATAAATAAAAAACGATTCCATTTAATTAGGGATTTTTTTTTGAAGATATTGACAAATAATTAAAAAAAAATAAAATACTGTACAGTTTTAAAAAATGATAAACAAACCATCACTAGTATGACTGACATTCCTTAAGAAAGTATGGAAAAATTATTATTTCATTTGACGAATTTGTTAAATTCTACAAAACGATTTGATGTTTGCTTTAAAAATATATTAAAATTCAATTAGGTTAAAATCTTTTTTTTTAATTCTTAAAGTTTTTTTATTTTACATATAGAAATCTGCAATTACTTTTTTCGCAGAAGTTGAAAGTACTTGCGGTCTTAAATAAAGTTGATAATTGGTTTAAAAACTTTTTTTTTAATTCTAAAGTTTTTGTCAAAAAAGGCAGACATTTCTAATTAATTTTTAACCTATTTTCAAAGGTTATTTAAAAAATAAAAGCTGAATGGAAATAAAAACTAATTTCATATTTGAATTCAGGGCTCCCAAAATAATCTTATTAGGTTCTAAGTTCTGTGAAATATACGGCGGATGGTTACGGGCTTCTTACGAAATTGAAACAAAATTGAAATCAAAACGAATGTTTGATATTTTCTGAAATACAGGTCAAACACATTTGGAATCAATTATGTTCATATTCATTCATTCATAAGAATATTCCAAATATTCATCTCAAATCTTAATCCCTGATAGAATGGATATAAGTTAAATATCATATCAGATTTGGATTTGCATGTGGATTTATTGGTTCATCAGTTGTCAAAGAACGATTTCTCTTAAAACAGATGCTTATGCTTATGCTTATGATACGTACACAGCCAGATCTTGTCAGCATCCCGGTGAAAAGTGAAAATACATTCACTATTCATCTTATCAAGGCCGGGCCCACTGTGCAGTATTGGACGCAGAGACGACTGGAACCAGGGGAGGAAGGAACGTGGACAACAGTACCATACGTTCCCATGATTATTTGATATTCATTCGTTGGGAGCATAGATGCTAAGATATTTCCATGCTCCTTGGTGTTGGGCCTTGCGATTCTTCCTTCAAGGGATGGAAATGAGGTTTTTCTACATAAAGTCCAAAATTTAACAATACAATAATTAAAGAAATTCTTCTTTAACCATCAGACACTGTTTCATTTTGGATCCCTGTACCTTCATCTCAGGTCATCGACCATGGTTATAGCGCCATCGCTCGCTTTTGGAAAGATTTGAGAGAGCAGAAAAATTATTAATATAGCGCCGAAATCCTTAGAATTTTTCCATTCTAAAAGATTTCAGCGCCAAAAAGAATACATACACATATGGACACACATTGATATGATAGAAATAATGGTAAGATCATTTTTTTTATCCTACTCCTCCTATGCTCCTAGATGTTTTCTAAGAAAACTCCTATTTCCAAAAATGAGGCCGTAAGCAAACGCTTAATAAAAGCGTTAAATTTAATATTTGAAATTTATGATGTATTTTTAAACATGTATTAGTCTTAAAGATAAAAATATAAAAACAGTAGAGCTAGCTTATTCCCTATACTGTGATCCCTACCTCACCAAAGAATTATTAAAACGAATTAAAAGCATAAGTTTATTTTAAGTTATTGGTTTTGTTTAAAATTAATAAAAATTATGCTAACTGGATATCCAAAATAAGTGAGAAAATAAACAGTTTTAAAGTATTGAATCAAATAAGTCTATAAAAGGCTCATCAGAAAAAAATATAACTAAAAATTGGTATGAAATGATGTTTGGATGACTGACAAATATTTGTTTATTTTATATTTTTGTATGTGGTAAGTAGAAAAAGACGTTGTATTAATTCTTTGGTGAACTGCAAATCTGGGCCTCTTAAAACAAGGAGTATTGATCAACAAGTCTTTGATTTTTGGATGGTTTTTGTCGAGTATTGAATAGTTTTTTAACCGGAAAAGACAAAAAATGTGAAATAATATCAGAAAAACATAGAAGAAATAGTCTACATTGATTGAAAAAAGGTCAATAAATAAGTTTTCAGAATAATAAGTTTTCAGAATAATAAGTTTTAACAATGTTTAAGTTTTATCTTATTTACATCGCATTTCATTTTAATCTGGTCGTAGGGTTGCATTTACGCAGAATTTTAAAGAAGCGGGGAAGAAGTTTCAAATTCCAGTGGTAAGCATAAAGCTGCTTTTTCAAGTAGCTTTGGTTTTTACTCAACTTTATTCTGAGTGTCTCTAACCAAATAAAAAAAAAGATAAGCTCAGTTCAGTTCTAGAAGTTAATGGCTTCTTGCGCTTGAATCAAATTTCAGCATGCCAGAGTATTAATATTTTTTTTAATGACTTATTTTTTTTCAATATTATTTTATGTTCAAAGATTTGCTTTTGAGATTCTTACAAAAAAAAAAAACTTAATTGTTCATGTTCGTGTGTGAGAATTTGATATCTCTAGAATAATAATTATTTTAACTTTATCTACTTCAAAGATTGATTGATTATTTAAGTTTGTAGATAGATGATAATGAAAAAAGGTATTTTACCAACTCTTAATCTACTGATGTTTCAAGCGGCGGTTTTGAATTAGTTTTAAATCCTCCACCAGATGTCAATATGAACAAAAAAATTAATTACTCACTAGATGTCACTACTATGCGTTAACTATTTTACACAATGTAATGTATTGTAACGATCAAAAGCTTATTTGAAAAAAAAAATGCAGCGCTATCTACCTTTAGTTTCTTTTCCATCGAGGTGCGCTTTTTGTTAAATGTCAGAAACAAATGCTACTTCATCATAAAGACAGTACGAAACATGCGTTCTGCTTGAGTTAGGGCTACCAGTTCTACCAATGTAATAAAAATCTATTTGATTTGATAAAACTTGATTTGCAGTATTTAACTTCCGAGGTTAATTTTTTCACGCGTTCCCACGAAAACATCATAGACTACTATCATACGTGCTATACATATGAACGTACAGGACTTAGAAAACACAATTCTTTAATTTAGTGTACCACAACAAACACACACTCTACTTCAATCAAAGGAATATACATAGTCCTTTCAAGAAAACAACGTGAACTTTTACGAATGACAAACCGCTGAATCAAAGTGTGATGAAATAGATATCTTTTAAAATAATAAATTTGACACCTATAATATGTGCAATTGAAAAAAAATATCTATGACAACAAATCTATGAAATTACGATTTCATACCATACTGCATAAGCATCTGTGCATTGCATTCTTTCATTATGTAAATTTTAATTTAAAAAACAGCTGAAAATCGGGAAAAAAAATTAAATGCGAGAAGAATGGCAACCCTACCCTACCTGTATCAATTCATCGACCATCGATTACTCGATGCGATGAGAATGGAACCCGGCCGACTGCCGACTCACTGATGTGAAAATTAAGTTGTTCGACCTCGACATCTAAGTGTAGTTCAAATCTCTCAAGCTGTCAGACGGAAAAAGCTCACTGGGAATTGGAAATGTGTCCTGATATTCAATTCAATGTCCTGTCATACACGTCTTCATGAATGTCACACCAACACACTCAAGCAAAAAAACATAATACTCATCTTGCTGATCCTTTGTGACTGGACGATGAAACATATCGGTGGAGTAAAACATCGCATCAAATTTAGCGGCGACACAGTCGTGAAAGCTTTCACAAATCGCACAATAAGCACCACCTGGTTTTCACATACAGTAAGCTTCTACTGAAATTTTTCTCCACGTAATCGATCAAACATAAATCACAACACAAATCACATATTTCCCGTTTTTCCCTTAAATTACATGAACCATTGAAAAAAATCACTGTACTCGTTACCACTAGAACTTCATGCGTCGAATGCGCTAAAAAAATATATTTTAAAACCATCCCAACACACAATATCGAACCAAATTTTTATCGCTTGAAAAATTCGCGGCGTACTCTAAGCAGGGTTGCCAACCCCCCCCCCCCCCCCCCCCCCCCCCGAACGATTTCTCTTAAAACAGATGGATTTTTAAACTTTCAAAAAAGCCTCATCAGCAAAACCAAAGGTGATTGATTTTTTTTTTCAAGATACAAATTCAGAATCTTTCAAAATCCGTTATTAAATACAAAGGACAATTTTGTTCTGTAAGGTACAAAATTAAAAACGTTTGGCTGTAGTCAAAGAATTTTTAAATGCACAAAAATTATGGATATAAATACTGAATATCTGAATAATATCAAAAATAGCTTCAATAACCTTTGTCTTTCAAATTTTCCTAGAATTCTGTTTTTTTTTTTCAATGTATTGTATCTTTTGAATTTTGAAACTTCCTAACGCCAAATCACAAAAACTAGATGAGATAGACAAACAAATTATCATAAAAAAATGCATCATAAATGATGTTTCCCTGTGTGACTATAAAACCAAGTTTGTTTAACAGCTGTCAAAAACTCTTAAATAAAATAAATAAAATAAATATGTGATAAAAGTAACATTCGTTTTGCTTTTTCTTTGCTTTCAGCTCTGAAATCTCATTGATGAAGTGTCCGGGAGTCATATCTCAACGGAATCAATCGGATTGTCAAAAGCGAGTCTCCAAAGTGCTGCTCTCCATCCGGAAGCAACCAACAAATTCAACAGCTTCCCTTATGAAGTAAGATGTTAGGTCCCACCAAATGGAGACTCCTCACGATAGTCGCCGGAATACTACTTGCACATGCCATTGAGTCACCAAACAGCGGAAAGAGCAACAAGCTCAAAGGCTCAGTCCGTACGTTTTCCAATTCAGATCTTGGACTGCGGATAGAATCTTTGGAGCCCTGGGGCACACGAACGATCACTTCCCGGAACCTGCTAGTTCCTCATCAAACCTTCTCGAATGTAGACAATATACGATACATAGATAGTCGATCAGCCAATAGCCGCTTGTTGCGCAACACTTTCGGTGCATTTAGATTTGCTGAACCCCAGCCATACCCAGGGCCTCTACAGCCTCAAAACATTCCACAACGGCAGGCAAAATCCATCCCGAATCGACGCTCTGATGATGATGCACATCACCTTGGCCTGAGAATAGTGGCTCAACCGGAACAGAGTACTTCAGCGTCTATTCCTGAAGAACTTCCAACTCCGGCTACACTTTTCGCAGAAGAACATTTCTACGAACTTAAAAATGTCACTCAAGGACAGCAGTTTCGCTACAAAATCATTCCCATCAATTATTTCTATCAAGAACCTAAGCCCAACTATCCCTTAACTCCCATTCACAACAATCTTCCTCCAAAAACAACTCAAAATGACGAGCCTCAAGATGTTGTTTTCCCTTCGGAAAGCTCGGACTACAATTCAAGTCTCGAGAGTAACGACACACAAACGTCTGAATCTGGCACTCCCAGTGCTCGTCGCTCAGGAATTCAATTTCCACCGGGACCTTACAAACCGGCTAGCACATTCACGCCTCAAGCTTACAGCGAAGAAAGTTTCGCCTTCACAGACAGTTTAGGCGTGCACCAAAGACCATTCAATACAGCAGAAGAAGCAGAATCCAGTGAACCGTACGACACTCGACAACAGCGAACATCTCCGACTGCTGATCCAGAACATGGCGAAATATCCCGGAATATGTACGCAAATCGGTTCTTCCGTAGTTTTCCGCAGCAACAACCACAAGCTTCTCCGTTAGATTTGCGGCCAGCTGAATCGCTGTTACGTCCAAATCGTGTCGAGTTCCCCGGTCTGGTGAACATCAAACAACCGACTCGGGATGAGGTCACCAAGTTCGGAGACGTCAATGGACCGGTAACAGCCGTTCAGCGGCCCTACATCGACTATGGTGATGGAAAACGGTACCGGGCCTACGATCCGAACTACTTCGTAGACAGTCCGTATCAACCGAACAGGAGTCCTTACTTTCCGGCAAAACTTTTCGCGGAATCTAGCCAAAAGATCTACCAACCATGGAAAACCCGGACACCAAGAGTGGTGTTCCCGCAGGGTGATTTCAGCAGTCCATCGGGATTCGGAATCGATAATGTTGTTTTCAGGTGAGTTTCATGTATTTGAAGTTTATGTTTTAATAGCAGAATACAGGGAAACCCCCATTTTTTCAGTATTCTTTTATTTTAAGCTTCGCTTTTTACACTTGAAAGGCCGCACTAGTCAAAATTACTGGTTGGACACTTTGTTTGATGAATATCTTTTAAAATATTCGCTTGAAAAATTCGCAAAAAATATGACTTTTCATGAATTTTGAATCTCTACAAAACTGTTTATTTTTAATTTCACTATTTCTTTTAATAGAGCCTTTGCACAGTGCTTAGAATTAATGAGCCGTTGGGCAAACAAATGTGACAGCCTCATGTGAAATGAATACAAATCGACGAAAGAAAAATATTTTATGTACGACACATTTTTCAAAAGCTAGAACATTTTTTTGACTGGTTTGTGATTTTTTTTCTAATTTTGGAAGGTTCTTTAACGAAAATTAAGACTTTATACTGAGTACGCGCGTTTTTAGTGGAAGCTGGACAAATATTGCTCAAGTTTCTGAATCAGTTTCGTGACGAAAACTATTAATTTCATATCTACCTGGTTCTAAATTTTATATGATAGACCCCAATATGTGAGCAAAGGATCTGGGGGACCGTTTAATGTGCTATACAATGATGGTTGGCTTGTTTTCATTTTTTTTTTTGCTTGGGTCCGCACTAATATTCAATAAAATACTCACAGAACGTTTCCACTTCTTAGCAAATGATTCGAAATATACTTTAAGAATGTTTTTCTCATAAATTGAGCATTCATTTAAGGGAAAACCAACATTTTAATGGAATTTTGCTTTTTTCGCATACAAAAACCTCTAATGTGTGCCCAACAGGCCTCTTGTATGTGTGTGTAGCAAAAGCCCTATAAGCGAGAAAAATTTCGCCTTGGACACTTGGACCGTGACCAGTCAAAATGACTGGTAAAATTCACAACCCTATAACTCTAACAAGATAAAAAAAAATTCGCTTGCTTTTGGTTCCATTTGCAATCTACATTCAAGACAACGAGCCCTAGTTGATTTATTGTGGACAGAATTATGTCATTATGAAATGATTGATTTTCGATGCGAAGTCATGAAGATTTGTAGAAAAAGTTCTCGGATTGACCGCTGTGTGGCGCTTCAAGCACTTGACTCCCAATTTTTTTGTCTGTTTTGTTGCTGTTTATAGATTTAATACATGCCCATTCGAGTAATAGAGTAATTTAAAATGATAAATATGTTTTATACTAAACTAGTATGAGTGTTTGCCGCAGCCCGTGGCGTAGAGGATAGCTTTCAAGTTTTCTAAGCCAGCGGGTATGAGATCGAATCACGGTCACGGCATACATAGTACACTTTCTGTGGGTTGGTGGTTTTAGCATTTGTAAAATGCTAGCCATCATATTCTCGAAAGATGTACGATTAGAGTTAAGAAAAAGGAATCTCTTCGAGGAAACATCAAGTTTCATTGAGATCCTGTATGTGTTTGTGTTCGTTTAAAAAAAAAAAATAATAATTATGAATTGTGTACTCATTTATTCAAATTTGAAGACATAAGCTATGTCTGTCGGGCACTTATGGGATCCGAACCCAAAAGTTTTTTTTGCCGATACCGGGAATCGAACCCAGCACGCTTGGCATACAAAGACCAGACTCACGCCAGCCTATCTGCTAGACCACAACGGCGCTAAGATATTTTAACATGGTTACACGGAATGATTGCAAATTCACCGTTGTAAATTATATAAAGTGAAATAGTTTTCAACTTGCTCAGAACAATAAATATTTGAAATGAGTCAGATATGATAGGTATTTGAAATGCAATATTGGCCAATGGAAAAGCTAGTTAGGAAAAACAAATCAACGTACAATTTAACAATTTTGATTAATTATTTTTATTTTCACTGTTTTCCGTCGCACGACACAGCTTGATTAACATAATTCCTAAAATTCGCACGGTCTTTGGCAACCGTTCTTCAATTTCTTGAATTTTTAAATTTAATATTTGAAGGTATTATTGAAATATTTCTTCTCCAGTAATGCAAAAAACGGAACTAAATATAAAAATCGTTATTTAAATCGTTATGTCTGAACATGAAAGATATAGTTTCGACTTTGGTTTAGTTGAGATTTGTCAAAAAAGCTTTTTTTAAATTTGCAAAAAGTCCAATATTTGAATAAAACACGGTGAATACGTGCAGCCATAGTGAAAAACCATTTATTTTACACAAATTTGGTGTGGGATCTTTAAAAATTATCCTTCCTAATCGCATCCCAAACCTAATTTTCTACCATTCTCCAGCATCAATTCCAATCCACTATTTCCTATCCTTTCCTTCATCTTCAAAAGCAGCATCGAAAACCAAAATTCAAAAAATTGATAGCAGTTAAGTTAAAGCAAACCCATAATCCCTGAAGTTGTAATACACAAAAGTCTTTATTCTTTACCTTTAGCATGCAAAAAATTTGATTTTGGATGAATGGCAGTGAATCCGTACACACACGGTTAATTGCTCTACTTGCTTATGCTTATGCTTATGCTTATGATACATACACAGCCAGAACTTGTCTGCATCCCGGTGAGCCGTAAAAGTACATTTACGACTCATCTTTACAAGGCCGGGCCCACTGTGCTGTATTGGACGCAGAGACAACTGGAACACAGGGAGGAAGAAACGTGGACAACAGTACCATACGTTTCCATGGTTATAAAAATACAATTTCGTTAACGTTGGGAGCACATAGCTAAAATTTAATGTGCTCCTTGGTGTTGGTTACTGGAGTTACCGTCTTCAGTGGCTGGAAATGAGGTTTTTGTGCACAGAAAATCAAAACTATGTAAAATAAATCTTTTTTTTTCGGTAATTTTAAAGATTCTAAAATTTACATTCAGTTAAATAGGTTTTCAAATAATAATCAATGCCATTAAGAGTTTAGATTTTCTGTGCCCCATCATCTCTGATCTTTGATCTTGGTTATAGCGCCTTTTCTCGCTCTTGAAACGAAATTTGAAAGAATAGGGAATAATGATTAGTGCTATCACTAAACTTTTCAAAATGAACGGTTTCGAAAAGTTTAGTGGTGAAAAGAAGAAGTTTTTCATCAATTTATTTTACCTTTCAATAGTCTGCAAGGATCAACATTTCTTTTTTTACATAACATTATTCGTATGCGTATGCTATTCAACCTTGTTTAAAACTGATGACTGGAAAATAGTTTCATAAAATCAGCAATTATTGGGTTTACCAATCAAAAATCACAACTTCAAATTCGAAGAATATTATTGAGGTAAAAAAAAAATAGAACATTATATTGTCATCTATATGATATCTTCGTCGTATGTGTACTTTCTTTTATTAAGTAAGATATTCATTTAAATAGCATTTTAACTCTGAATATTGAAAACCTAAACAAATGCTTACCAAGATAATCTTCCTGGGATTTTTCGAATGTGGAAAAAATCATTTAAACAAAATACTTAGCTTTGGATGCGCAAAGGCAACCGAACAGCAAACTGCATCCCATCAAGGCAAGCCGGTTAGCAAGCATGACAAAACAGGCACCACAAAACCAAGACGACGACAGCACAACATGATTTTGAATTAACGATCCGATACAATTTTTTTTCCGGATTTGCAAAAACTGATTCAAATGCTCCTTGACTTAAATTTTAAAACTAACGGAATAATAAGACTTCCCTGAACACTTCGCGGATAGTCATTAACAATTTCCAATCATTACAAAAGTTCAGGAAAACAAACAAACCGCTTCGATTGGCCTCGCAAGCCCTCAATCACTTTCATTTTTTTCATTTTGGGGAAAATCACTTCGAACTATTCTTCAATACTGCCGCCTCAGTAAACTTTTTAAATTCTTCTTTATTTCGAAACACTATTTCGCCGATTACAAAATAGAGGGATAAAAACCGAACAACAGTGGAAAACACGAAGAACACAAAACCCACATTTCTATAAACCCAGCACGAGCCCATAATCATAGCATTTCCAGTGAATTTGAAATAAAACATATATCCTGCTAGGTAGTATTTCCTCGCTAACACGAAAAACTTTCTGAATTTATCGAATCTCACTCCTACAATAAACAAAATTTGAAAATTTTCGTTTTCCTCGGACACTCAAACGCTAAAATTAGCACAGGCGAAAAAAAACACACGGTTAATTGCTCTACTAATAGAAAAACTATGCTTTAAAACCTACTAGGATAACGGACCTATTTTGGACCCCTTTGAGAAGTGGCTATGCTATTTTCTGAAATAAAAAAGTACATGTTACTATTTTCGACTTCTTTATCCGTTCATTACGAAGATCAAGGCTTTTTCTATCAAAACATATCGTCATTTGTTGCAATGTAACAAGATTTAAGCCTAAAAACTCGTTTCCTCGATCATCTGGTCTGGTCGGTATTTTGGACCACCAGGTTTCTATTTTGGACCACCCTCTGGACCTATTTTGGACCACCCTTAAACTAAACAAGTTATTTTTCTAAATTTTGAAAGCAATTGATGCTCAATTATGCGAATAGTTTATTTAGTCTGTTCCTTTCTTACCCTTGTAGTCAAGTTTTGTTTGTTCATGTTAATTCATTCCTGAACTATCTTTCTTCAATTTTTCACCAGCCTCTGTTTTGGTACACATGTTTGTGGAATATTTACTACTACAACTATCTTTTTTTTCTACAACTGTGCTTATGCTTCTTATGTTTTAAAATAGTATTTTTTTATAAGAATAGAGTAAAAACAGAAAAACTCCCTGTTATATAGTGTGTTTCAATTTTTTTAAATTCCGACAGCACACTGCAATCTGCGACGAAATTTGTTCTTCAGTGTTGAATACTGGACAGTTTGCTTATCTTTCGGATCAATTTTTAGAACGCAAATCTCCTTCAGGCGACCCAATCTGTGTTACTTGGAAAGTTTAGACATCATCAACTCCGCGATATCAATTGATGCATTTTGACTTGAAAAACCTTAGTTGATTTGGTTTGGCTTCAGTTCTGTAGAATACATAGATTCAAAAATGATAAAAATGTGCGAGAATTATGCGATCTTTCAAACCAACTTAAAGCCAATTTTTTTTTCGCTGAAAAATTTGCTAAATTCATTTTTATCTTTAAAATAACTTTTCTCTTGGATAAAATTATCGTTGGAGTAAATTCTTCAACAGCTTTTTTCTAAATTGCATAAATACAGGGGCTGAAAACTAGATTTTAAGTACTTTTTCGATAGTAATTTTCACATATTTAAAAAAAATACTAAGTTTTGAGTCACATTATTCTTAAAGCTTTAGTTGAATATATCATTTGTCAAAATTCTTCTACTTTTAACTGATTGTAACATTAAGACCAAACTGTCAATATTTTTTCATGAAGCATAAAAAATAATGACTTATTTAATAAAACATTGGTGCATATCCTGTTTTTTTTATGTTTTTAAGCTTCTTTAAGCTGTTGCTTTTGAAAACTGCTTATCAGGCAGTTGTCATTGATGTAGATTGTAAGATTGATGTGGTTTAAAGCATTGTGCACAAAAAGTAAGTTAAAACAATGATTGGCTTGGTTTTATGCCGATTGAAGTGAACCCCGTCTAAAGGCGGGTTTGGACGTTAGCGAGTTGATTAAATAAAATATTTATTGCCAATACTCCAAATTTTATTTATAATAAGCGATAGAAATAGTGTGCATAATTCTTTTCATATAGCCGTACAACGTTTAATTACGTTCATGAACATTTAGCATTAAGTGGTCCAGTGGTCCAAAATAAGTCCTTAAGGAATTAAGTACACAGCCAAAATTATTTCCTGTAGAATTACGCAAATGTCCTGTAACAAAAAGGAGCAGGACATTTACCGTAATTTTACTGTTCGAAAACATGATTACGTGACATTTAATTTTTAGTGTACAACTTTTTTACAGGGCATTTGCTGTAATAATAAATGAATCTTCGTTAACTTTCAAGGAAGCCAATTTAAAATTATAGGTTTTGGTCATCTCAGGTGATTTACTTTAAAGGTTGCAGTTTTCAGTGACACGTAATAGTCAAATTTTTTTTCTGTGTATGACCTATTTTCGACATGGGTAAAATTGAAATTAAAACAAGTTTTTTGTTTCTTCAAGCTTGCAAACTAGTTTTCAAGTGTTTTATCATAGCTGTGAATATGTTTGTAGTTGTTAAAATCATCACAGCTAGGCAGAAAACTTCTTGGAAGTTGACTCCAACAATGGCACGTGCTCCTGAAATGGGCTTAATTTGGCCCAACTGTGAAAAATCAAAACTTTATTTTCAATTTTCTATCCTTACTTACTTACTTAATGATCCCGCGCCGATCCACCGATGCATAGGACCGTGCTAAAAGACCACCACTGTTGACGATTCGGAGCCAGCGTTTTCACCTGGTCCCAGTCAAGATTCTCGTCGACATTTCGGATTTCAGCAGCTAGGCTTCGCCGCCACGAGTTTCTGGGTCTGCCTCTTCTTCGATGACCTTCTGGATTCCAATCTAGCGCCTCTCTGCAAATCTCGATTTCATCTTTCCGCAGCGTGTGCCCAATCCATCTACACTTACGTTCCCGAATCTCGATTTCTAGCGGCCTTTGATGACACCGGCGATGTGGTTCCTCATTCGACATCCAGTTGCCGGGCCACCAAGCGCGGATGATATTCCGCAAGCAGCGATTTACAAACACTTGCAATTTTCGCGTCGTCACCGCATATGTGAGCCAAGTTTCGCACCCGTTCAGCAATACGGATTTGACGTTTGAGTTGAAGATTCGGATTTTCGTTCGTAGAGAGATCTGGCGTGACCGCCAGATGTTTCGGAGACTCGCAAATGCAAAACAAGCCTTTCTGATCCGGGTTTCGATGTCTTTCCTGGTACCACCATCAGGCGTTATCCGGCTACCAAAATACTGAAGCACTCCACTTTCTCAACTTGTTGCCCAGCTACCATGAAACTTTAGGGATTTCCTGTGTTGATCTCGATCGACTTGGTCTTTCCGACATTGACTTTGAGACCTGCTGCCTTGGAACTTTCGGTGAGGTCGTCGAGTTTGCTCTGCATATCCGGTTGTGTTTGGGCGAGCAAAACAATACCGTCAGCCTGGTCAAGGTCGTTCCGTTGATCCATTGTTGAAGGATTCCACGGCAATCCTCGATTCGGTGCACCGTCGATCGATCCAGTCAGAATCTCGTCCATTACGATTAGAAAAACTAGCGGTGATAAGATACATCCTTGTCTCACTCCAGCAGTTACCGGGATTGGTTCGGACAAGACACCGTCTTGCAAGACCTTGCATGAAAATGCCTCGTATTGTGCTTCGATGAGATGAACTAGTTTCTCTGGTACTCCTCTTCGCCTTAGATCCGCCCAGATGTTTTCATGGTTAAGTCGGTCGAATGCTTTTTCGAAATCAACGAACACCAGCAGAAGAGAGTCCTGGAATTCGTTGATTTGTTCCAGTATGATTCGTAGCGTTGTGATGTGGTCCACACATGATCGTCCGGATCGGAATCCAGCTTGTTGCCGTCGGAGTGTAGCGTCGATTTTCTCCTGGATCCTGTTCAGGATCACTTTGCAGAGTACTTTGAGGGTTGTACAGATCAAAGTTATGCCACGCCAGTTACCGCACTCTGTCAGGTCTCCTTTCTTCGGGACCTTTACGAGGATACCCTGCATCCAGTCGGCCGGGAATGTTGCAGTATCCCAGATGTCAGCGAAAAGACGGTGCAACATTTGTGCTGACAGGGCAGGGTCGGCTTTCAGCATTTTAGCAGGGATGCAATCGATCCCAAGTGCTTTGTTGGATTTCATGTTTTTGATTGCCGCTACTATTTCAGCCAGTGAAGGCACTTCCGAGTTGACGCCATTTATGCGACTCACGTCGAACTGCGGATTCTGTTGGCCATCGCTATTCGAAGTGCTCAGTCCATCGTTTGAGCTGATCTGTTCGATCGGCCAATAACTGACCTGCTCGGTCTTTCAGCGGCATTCTTGCATTAGTCCTTGCACCACTGAGGCGGCGAGAAATGTCATAAAGTAATCGGATATCTCCATTGGCGGCGGCTCTTTGTAACGGGTACACCAAGTCGAAATAATTTATTTATAATTTTGCTGAATATACTTAAAATCAAATAAACAACTCATTCATTTTCATTACTTAAATAAACAAGCCCTTCTTAATTCAACAATAACTAAGCAACGTTTTCAAATATGCCAATAGAAATTTCGCCTTAATTAAAACAATTAAAGACTAGAACGAAACAATCACCCATTACCATTTGAAGCAACACCCTAAATGAACAATCATCAATCATCAATAGCGGACGAGAACGGCTTTTCCGGGAAGCTGTTCAGACTGATCAAGGCGACGATGGATGGAACGCAGTACTGTGTGCGAATTTCGGGTGGATTGTCGAGTTCATTCGAATCGCGCAGGGGGCTTCGACAAGGTCTGTCCTGCATGATGTTTAACGTGGCGCTAGAAGGTGTTATTCGACGAGCGGTGGGCGAAATGCGGGGCACGATTTTCAACAGATCCAGTCAACTTATTTGCTTTGCCGATGACATTGATATAGTTGGCAGATCATCTGCGGCGGTGGAAGACATCTACCGCAAACTGAAACACGAAGCAGGAAGGATTGGGTTGATGATAAATACGCCCAAGACGAAGTACATGCTGGCCTGCGGATCCGAGACCGACCGAACCCGCTTGTCCAGTAATAACAAGGTCACGATCGACGGCGACGAGCTGGAGATAGTCGAAGACTTTGTCTATCTCGGCTCACTGGTGACCGCAGACAATGACACCAGCCGTGAGATCCGGAGGCAAATTATCAGCGGAAGTCGTGCCTACTATGGACTCCATAAGCAACTGCGGTCGAGAAGACTTAGCCCTCGCACGAAGTGTAACCTGTAAATGACGCTCATTAGACCGGTTGTTCTCTACGGGCACGAGATATGGATATTGCTCGAGGAGGACCTGCGTACACTCGGAGTATTCGAGCGACGAGTGTTAAGAACCATCTTTGGCGGCGTACAGGAGAACGGAATGTGGAGGCGAAGGATGAACCACGAGCTCGCGCGACTCTACGGCGAACCCAGTATCCAGAAGGTGGCGAAGGCTGGTCGGATACGCTGGGCAGGACATGTTGCGAGAATGCCGGACGACTGTCCTGCAAAACAGGTGTTCGCTACGAATCCGGTAGGAACAAGAAGAGCGGGGTGCAACGAGCGAGGTGGTTAGACCAAGTGGAGCGTGATCTGGCGAACGGGTGCCCGAGGAATTGGAGAACGGTTGCCATGGACCGAGTGAATTATAGGAATTATGTTCGTCAAGTTATGTCGTGAGACGGTATACTATGTAAATAAAAAAAATAACAATCATCAATAGCACATCTGAGTGACCGACACAATTCTGGCGGCGAGCACGTGACTTTCGATGCCATCTTCTGTAGGTCACCGACCACTTTCTTATTTTGGCGTCAGGTGAATGACCTCTTTCGGGGGCTTTTGTGAACTTATTTTGGCAGAGCAAAAGTTGGGCCTCTATTATTCGGGTCCAGAAGGAGAAGACGAGGACTACTCGAAGAATTCGCGAATTGGGATGTAATTGTTTGACTTCGCGATTAGACTTGTTCGTATCGGGTAGTTCCGGTTGCGAAGTCAAGCTAGATCAGGTCGATCAGCGGACGGTTGAGACTCCAAGCTCACTAACGTCCGGTGATTAGAAGTGTCAGGATCGAATAGTTTTCAATTTCAATTGCGATTAGGTAATTAAAGTCAGAGTGTGATTCCGAGATCAGGTGTCCCTTATTTAAAAAGCCCTCTTTTTCGCTGTAGTCTGTGCTAGGTAAAGGAAGCTTAGGATAGTGCAGTGCAATAAAGTAGTGCATTTGAGAATAGGTAGGTGGAGACCCAAATGGGTCGAATTAACAACCCGAACCGCTAAATAATTAGACCCGATATGCGTATAACCCGACCATCAGCCACAGTTACGCACACTCATCGCAGCATCCATCCTAGAAGACGGACAGCGGGCCGTCGCGAGCCACAGCGGGGTCCCGCAACATCAACTCCCACCAGTATGGCCAACCATACATCCAGCCACCTTGAAGCGCGGCACCATAGCAACCCACGCCACGAGTGGCCGACAGCAGGCTGGTTAGCGGCTGATGGCCATACCAGCAGTCGCCGAACAACCCACCACAGTCAAACCATCACCGGATTCCATTCTTATTCCCAACCAGTCACGCTACATAGCTGCGCAATTGCTATGCGGTGACCGGTTGAACAAAAAAGGTTCTGATCGCCCCGTCTTAGCTACCTGCATAGGCCTCGACCAGCGAACATCAGCCGGGAAGCCGTTAGGTAGCCGCAAAGGAGCGACCGAACACAACGAGACTTATATCAAGTTCCGCCAACAGCTAGCAGTCCGACTTGCACCGTATCTTTTGGGCCGGATGTACAAAGTGCTTTTTGCATTTTCTGGCCGGAAAATCTAGTTTTTTCGGACCGGCGAGCCGACAAAAGTTGCCTTTTCACCACCCTCGAGGTGGAAAAACCGGAAAATTAAGTAAAAATCAAATCATTTTTCTTCGCAAATTTTCTAAGTTATTTTGCGAGAAACCAAGCGTCTCCACCGAAATGCACTGCTAGGTAGAAGTTTGAAAGAGGGAAACATAGTTTAGGCCTAAAACAGTACTATGTAAACACAACACAACACACATAAAAATACAATAAATCGAACTAATTATTGTACCTAAGCAAAATGCGAATGTTTTCACGATGAGAATCTAATTGGGATAACTGGAAAGGGAGTCACACGCTGTTCGTTGTTCGGGATTTATTTTGTATCTTTGCTGCGGAGATTGGCCGCGAATCCAATCAATTTCTGTCTCTTCTGATACAGGTAAGAGGTTTGGTCTTATCCGATGATTAGCGCCCCTAGCTTGCTTTCGTAACGAACAGCAAACTCCCATTTCCACGGATTTCTCCCAGGTTTTGTCTCGACTTCGGGGCGGCCCTTAGGGGTCGAAGTACGGATCCCTTTTTTAGAGTCCCTTCCGCTTCTTTCCCAAAATCGGGAATCAAAAGGAACTCGCGACCGAGTCTCATCAGCTGGGCAAGATAACAAAGGGTAGGTGGTCTTCCAAACGGAAGTGGCGCTTAAGCCACCTGCTTAAAACCGGGCCTCTCGTTATATCTTTCTCCCTCTTCGGCTAGGGAGTTTGTCCAGGCTCTCTTGTCTCGTCTACAAGCTCGTTTAACTGCCTTTTCCAACTCCGCATATCGTAAGCAGGCGGCTGCTTTGGCTGACCCGGTATATGCCTTCCAATTCCGACTTCCGCCTTTCTCCGATCATCGACCATCCGCCAAGTTTCATCTGACATCCATTTACTTCTTCTTCCACGAACTTTACCGAGAGTACCATGGCTTGTATTGATAAAAGCATTCTTGATTCCACACCACTGTTCTTTGACTGTTTCGTCTGTCGGCAATTCCGAGGCTTGGGATTCTAGCTGTTCAACGTATGCCCTTTTCACCTCTGGATTCTTCAACCGGCGGACGTCGTATCGACACCCGACTTTCTCCTCGCGCCGTTGGACACGCGCAACTCTCAGTCGTATCTCGCCAAGGGCGAGGTGATGGTCAGATGCAATGTCTGCGCTTCGCTTATTGCGGACATCAAGAAGGCTCCTTCTCCATTTTCGGCTGATGCAGATGTGGTCAATTTGGTTTTCTGCTCGGCCATCTCGGGATACTTAAGTGACCTTATGTGCCGGTCGACGGGGGAAGAGCGATCCACCGATCACCATGTTGTTGTTGCCACAAAACTCTACAAACAGCTCTCCGTTCTCGCTCATCTGTCCTAGACCATGGTGCCCCATGATGCGCTCAAGGTCCTGATTGTCGGAGCCAATCTTTGAGCACCCATGCAAAATTTCAGCTCTCTTACCTTCAAAACAGATGAGCCTATTGAGGATAAACAAATACAAAAAAAACATAAATTACTATTTATCTATACAAAATGCAATAATTTTAAGAAGTCGCTATTTACTCGAACTATCAAGCAAATATTGTTAGGGAGCCTACCTGCCACCCCACACACAATCTTATAAGTGGGAGTCCATTTCTTACGTAACGCTGTCAGGGGGTGAAGGGGGGGGGCTGGACTGCTACGAATTGTATTATAGGGGAAAACAGGAGCTATGCTTAGGGTTACGTGATGGTTTTTTTAATTTATTTTGCTGGCAACTACTATTATGTTAAATATACCGTTACAATTTTTGCCAGATCTTAATTGATGAACAGATCGAAGTTGGTTAAAAAGCTATAAGCTTGAACAAAATTGAATTTGGCTTGTTTTTCTCCAAGGATTCTGGTAGAGGCTTGCTGCACTTCCGTGAAAAAACAACTTTGAAAAAGAGAATGTTACGAAATGTAGCATAGTGTAGCACATTACAAGAATCTCGCATTGAGCGTAACTAAGTAAACTAGCAAGACTTGTAAACTGATAGCATAGTGCAACTAGAAACAAGGCGATAAAAAAATGCACATAAATTTATCATTATTGAGTGCAAAGAAGCAATCAGGACGAATGTGGGCTCCGATAGCTTTTAGGTCTAGAAACTTTGTGATGTTCAGTTTGATTTTATTCATTTGTTTAGTACGTCGCAAATCGAAGAAATGTTCAAATTTATGTTGAAGAAAGTTAAGAAAACTTCTAACTTAGTTAAAACCATTTTTTTAATTTTCTCATATTAAGATTCAAAAATTGGAAAAGATAGGAGGGGAGTGGGGGGTGAATTCCACCGAAACTTATGGTAGCCTTCCTCACTTCCTATCTCTCCACTTAAAAAAAAATAAGGGTATCAAATGATAGAAGTGGAAGCCGCCGTCTTGGATTTCAAGATGACGCCTGATAGCGAAATTTGTATTCTACTCATTGATCCTTTTCAACTAATACCCCTATTGTGGGAGTTTCATGCGTTTTTCAGTGATTAACAGCAATTTAAAGTTCAGTGGAAGCCGCCATCTTAGATTTAAAGTTGACGTCCGATAGCAAAATTCGACTTATTCTAGTTTAGCACTTTCACCAAATACCGATATTGTGAGCCTTTCATGCGATTTTCAGTGATTAACAGCATTTCAAAGTTCAGTGGTAGCCGCCATCTTGGATTTCAAGATGGCGTCGGAAAAAATCGACTACTTCTAGTTTAGCCGTTTCACCCAATACCCGTATAGTGGTGGTTTAATGCGACTTTTGGTCATTCACAGCATTAAATATTGAGCGGATGCAGCCATCTTGGATTTCAAAATAGCGTCTGATAGCAAAATTCGAATTCTAAAATTCTAGCATTCTAACGAATTAACAAGTCAGAAATGAGGAACTCATCCTAAGTGTGTTATTGGTTGGCTTGCGAGAGAAACGTCAAATCTTAGCTTTTTATGGGGTCATCATTAACACGTTCGTCGCCACGGCACCCATATTCGGGTGACGGGTGTATTTCCCGGGGGGGGGGGCCGTCACATCAAAAAGCGTGTGACGCTCTCTTACTTGAGTTCACCGCTCAGCTTCGCCACGCGTTTCAAATATGGGAGTTCTCGCTCTTTGCTTTCTCTCTCTGAAAATTTCTTTGGGCCCGGCTAGTAAAACTACCTAAATGAGCGTGGCGATGAAAGTGTTAAACCATAATAATACTAATTAGCCTGTTATCTGACCATACACAGGCTATTAAGCATTGAATGGACTAACGCCATGTTGGTTGCAAGATCGAAGAGCACAAAATGGCGCCATGTTGATGGTTTTACAATGCAAGCATTTGAAAATATTTTTTAGGCCTATTTTCCATAAATTTTATCATGATTTACCATCAGATTTGACGAGGCGCATTTATTTTAAGATATTATTTCATACACACTTTACCTAGAGTCTTGACTGGCAGTAGAAAAGATGCTCATAATATGGTTAAAACATTGGTTTTTTGGCTATTAATTTTATCAGATCATATCTCAATAATGCAATCATCATTCATCAACCATTATGGATGCTGAAAAAATAAAAAAAAAACTCCGAGAACTCACAGAATCGAAAAAAAAAACAAAAATTGCTAACATGTTTAATAATCGCTTATATAAAGCAATGGTGACCAACATTGATGACCAACAATGATTGGTCATGATGTCGTTTCTAGGATAGGGCAAAATAGCCTGATTATGGCTTTATTAGAGTCCAGATGATGTTATAGATTGCGCTTTAGCGTTTTATGAAGATTAATGCTATAGTCCAAACCAAATTTTGCTGATCATAATAAAGCTAAAATTGTTACTTGGGAAGCCATCTTCATCTTCTTCACTATTATCCTCGTTATTGTCATGAACATATAGGCGTCGTCAAATTGCATATTGACAATACCCCGTTCTAGGAAAAGCTTAATCAAGTCGATAATCAAAGGTTCTGATTCCGTAACGCATCGTTTTTTTATTCATATTAAACAGTTTTCAATTTTCAAAAATAAATTTAGCTCTCAAATCATTCCCAACATCTTTTATTTAATTCGGTAATAGAAAAGTCAGTCAGAATGTTTTTAATTTTTCTCGATTTCAAATACTTATTGGTTCTGTTTACTTCGTTTTCACTTTCAGGGACCAGAATTTCGGCCTCAACGAGCTGGCCGCGATCCAGGATGTGCGGAACGAGTTCGCCCAGGATGACATCAGTGACGAAATTTCTTCCACCAGCAAAGATCGAGGTAAGTGGGTGGTTTTCGATTGGTTTGTTTAGTATTTTTTCTGCCTGCCTTTTTCTCCGACCTTTCTTACTACTCTTCACATACCATGCATTTGTTCCCGTACCTACTTTATATACATCTACTCCTACCCATTCCGTCACACATTTACTTAGGCCTGATATTTCTTCTGTCATCTCAGCTGCTTTCTTTCCTAGATTTTTTTTTCTTCATAAATTTTTGCTCACTCTCTTGTAAATCGACTTCAATGCTCTGCTCTGAACTCTGTCTGCCGATATTCGGCCTTCTTCTACCAGTCTTCCCCAAAACACTATCTCTGTCGTCTTTCACTTTCGATTGGTTTCCCTACTTTCTTATTTTATTTATATTTTGTCTGCTTTGCAACATATTTACAGTTAAGTACGTGTAACCTTTTTGCTACTTTTCTTTGGTTTTGCTCAGTTTTTTTTTCACTGTTGAACGCGCTAAATTTTGTCATTCCCTCCACGAGACATCTTGATGTAACCAAGTTTCATTTTTATGATCCCCAAATGCGGGAGGAGAAACCAGGCCGAATAAGCGGATTATCCACAAACCAAAGATCATGCCTTCGCTTGAGGTTTGGGTAAGGGGGAAACAGAAAAAAAACATTCATCCTTCATTCATTCAAAAGGTAGGTTCGAATCGATTTCGGCACAACCATGACTGAGTCGGGAAATTTTTGAGCCACCGTTTCTGGTGGATGCAAATGGAAAATGATGGTGCGACCAGATTATTTGTTGCGCTACTGTCTTTGTATTTTTGCGAGAGCTTTTTCTCGATTAGGCACAGTTTAACAACTTCATTGGTATGGCAATAATGGGATTTCGCTACGCCCCCATCATTGGAGGTGTGCACAGAAGGAAGACTCGGCTTCGTAAATCTTTTTTAACTGTGTGCGATGTCAAAATATCTGCATACATAGGTATGGACGAAAGAAATGAAAGCCATTTGGGTTGCGGTTTTACTTAATGGACTCTAAAGGCAGACAGACGACTTCGGTGCAAAATTAGCTGGTGCACTCGCTTATGACGATTTAAGCTAATTTTCAATCCTTTAATCGTTACCGGAGCTTACTTAAGCGAACACTTTGAAACGCTCTCCATTTACAAAGCATTTTGGCAAGATATTTTGAGGTTGCCAATTTCAATTAAATTGGAATGATGGCTGAACTTTTTGCAGAAGTAGACACAAATATCAGCAACTTAATAAATCTTCTTACATAATGTTGTAAATTTCGAAAATTTTGCCTTTATTTACGTTAAAACAGTTTTCATTTTGCACACATTTTAAAAAGCTTATAGAAGACTCTACCGTATCCAACGCACTATTGTCGATAAAAAATCGACCGGGGATCGAGAATAACTATATTTTTTTAAGCTTGCGAACAAAATACACGACCAAATTTTCAAGTTTTCGACAATAATTTTCCCTAAAAACTACAAATTTTCATTTTTGAGCTCATATGTGTCAATATTCTATCAAACGTATATTAAAAAACCTAAATTTCGATAAAAATTTAAATTTTAGGCAAAAATGTTAAATTTCAAAAAATATATATAAAAAAAATGTAAAAATTATCCAGAATTAGGCTTATAATCAACTGACAACACTGTGGCAAATATCTTAATTAGAGCATAGTACTTAAGGTGTATTCCTTATGATCTTTTTCATCACAGACAAAATGAATTTTTGAGTTTAGTAAAGGAAGCTACAATTCAATCATTTGACAATATATTTTCCCTTTTCATGATTTATTTGGGTGTAATTTTAGGGAAAAATTTGAAAACTATTTGTTTTGATAACAATTGAACGTATAATTTGTTTTGCTTGCAGAAAGCGCTTCATTATTATAAAAAATATTTTATTTTGATGTTTTTTCATTAAAAATTGTTTTTTTTTTTCAACATCGATTTTCCTTTTTAAAAAGTGCTTTAGGCTTATAATATTTTCATATAAATCACTGTTGTATGTCACAACGTGTTTGAAAACTTTAATAAGCAATGCAACCTTTCTTTCAATCCCGATTCCAATAAGATTTTCGAATAAAAAATGCTCATTACCTTTGTAGCGCAGATTTTTTATTCTCAATAAAGCTAAGAGAACGCTCACTACAGACTCCAGAAAAAAGTGAGAAATCCCAAAAACACTCAGTATTTTATTTAAAAAATTTTAATAATATATTTGCTATCACGTAAAACCTCGTCACATTTCTGGAACCTATGAAAATTGATTTAATCAACTTAATGGATTCATCAAGGAGCAACAATAAATTTTAGAACGATTATATTTTAACTTTTTTCGCTCAACTCAAAACAACAATCTGTCATTGATAGAAATGATCATAGAGAACACACATTTGTAACCGGGCTTTTGTTGATTTGCTATAGTGTAGCTAGTATTTTTATAACTTGTTCTAGGTAAATCATATTGTTAACTATCAGACCCGGCGTGCTTTGCTTTAGCTTCCAAAAATCACTAAATTTGATCAAACTTACTGAAATTTTGTTTTTCTGTGGGTATTTTTTCAAATCAAATTTGTTTGGTTTATCTTCATCTTTTTTTCGATTCCGCTCTGATAAAAGGTGTTTAAGTTTAAGCTTAAAAAACATATATGGCTGCCCCGTCACTGCTGGAAGAAGGTAGAGGGTTCAAATAATCTTACCAATTTTTGTATCCCACACAACCATTTGGTGGGTATATAAAATTTGCAACACAAATATACGTGCAAATATACGTGTAAACATATCGTTTATAATGCAGCAAAACCAGTATATACGTATCATTTTGGAGGCCTTATAGGTACATTACCACACATATTCTTGATTTGGATTGTATTGTCGTAATATAATCATGCAATGTATTTAAATACGATATAGAATATGCATGGGACACACATTGTACGTACAGATATACGAATTGTCTCAATAAAACATGCAATGCATTTGAATACGATAAAGAATATGCATGGGCAGCACATTGTATGTGCAGATATACGAAAATGAGTTTAAATAACATTCATACGATATAATCTGTAAAGTAATATACGACTTCTGGTTGTCTGGGATATCCCCAATGGAAAAAGGGAGGGATCTTAAAGAACTATATAAACAATTGGTGCAATACCCTCCTTTGTTTTGTTTGTTTTCATTTGCTCTTTTAGTTTTCTAATTAATAAAAGTGTCATAGACATATTTTTGTATTGAGGGTCAGCATTAGGCAAATGGAATCAAATTTGGCATGGCAAGGTACATGCCAAGTTTGATTCCATTTGTTTAATTAGTTCTTAAGTTATGAAATTTTTTACAAGGGAGCCCTACTTCTCCCTCACATTCCGACCACCCGAAGGAAAGAGGGATACTCAGGGCCGTAGGAAGAACCGACTCATGGGGGGGGGGGGGTTTAATGACTGATTTTTATCTATGATTTTTTGCCCAACAATGCACGAAAACAGAAAAAAATATAAAAAAAAGTTTGTAACTATATGGTTATTCATTCTTAAGTACTTTTCGTATTAATTGTACTTTTAGAAAATTGCACAGTTAGAAAAATGTAATCTTACATTACACGTAAAGCAACCATCGCTGGAAAAAATATGAAAAAGAGTATAGCATCTTTGTATTTGCGAGGAGATTTACATGCAAATCGCATGCGAATCTCACGCGGTTCTAATATTGAATGCTCTTTCAAGAATATTTACATGAAGTAGCAGGTACAGCACACATTGTTGTCAACAAAGTCTTCGGCCGTTTGCTGGTTGTTCCTGCGTATTGCCTTCTTCAAATTGAATGGCTCAAAATAATTATTTAAGGTTAGTAAAACGTAAATTAGGATCAATCAATTCATTGTATGAATAAAATTGATTACTAAAAAAGATCCATTGATGATGTTTTTCCGTTCTGATGTTTATTTTTCAGAAAACAACAGCTTACTTCGGATGCATTTCGATGCTAAATCCACGGATGGAATCCTGCCAGATGTGAGAATAGAATGGCAGAAAGCCCCGACTTGCTTAGCCTGCCCACAAACAAGGCTGTTCAATTCGCAAAACATCATTTTTTTTCGGCTAACAACACGCCATTCGTCGATGTCGTCGTCGGGGGAAGGTAACAAAAAATCGAACTCTGTGTGATCTGATGATAAAGTGTTCTTGTTTTCTTGTTCAATTTGAATGTATTATGATTAATAAATTTGTTATAAAAAACTCCAATGTTTTCTTATTAGATTAACAGCTGTACTTGAAAGTGATATTGGAAATGTAAACCTACAGTAAACATAGCAGTGAAATTGGGATAGGAAGTTTACATTTATTGAAAAGTATTGTTACATGAAATTGCCCGATTCCTTTCTACCCATGTTGTTGCATGTAATATTACGTGGATTTTTCTAAGTGTGTGGTCCTATACCTAAAAGGTGAGCTAAATTCGCTTTCATCGATGGTTAAAATCTTTGAATTTGTTTAAAAGTCTGGTAGAAAGTGTTGATTTCGGCATAAAAAAAAGCTTTTTAAGGAGAGTGTTTCATTTCTGAAAAAAAAACTTAACCTTTAATGAAAATAAATCATTTTTTCAAAAAAAAAAAAAAAAGTAAGCGAAAAAAATCATGAGATTTTTGGATCAAGCTTTCTTGATGCAAACTTCAACCAATTCAATGATTTTGGTATGAAATTTGGCTTTTAAAAAAACTGCAATACATTGCGGACCAAATACGAGATATCATGACTTTTGGCTTGCCGCTAGTATGCTAACATAATTCAAATGTTATGAATCTAATAACGAAACCTCGTTCTACAAAATGTACCAAAACACAGTATTTTGTTCATTTGTTTCTGAAACATAAAATGACAAATTTTGATGTCCTTAATGTGTTAATAATGTTGAATAATATTCTGGAAAAATATAGATTTTTTTGCAGATTTTTAGGTGAAGATTTAGCTTTAACAGTAAATATTTTTCATAGAAGAATAACTTCCCTAATGAAAACCCTGTAGATGATTTTTTTAGTTTGGGTTTTGAGGATAAAAAAAAAAACTCAAATTCTGACTTTAATTTGTAATTTTCAGCTGAATTGGGTTTACACACTAATTTTGTATCAAAAATTGAAATCTGGATTTACTAAGAAACTAAGATTTAAAAATTCAGCATTTTTATGTAACGGCAAACGTTGTGTTCAATTTTGTCCAATAAAGTTTAACACTTGAATTCAGTCAATTCGAGTTATACTTCGAAGTGAGCACACTGTTGGCAAGTGAAAAAAAGAAATTTTTCGTTTGGTCCGCAATATTTTATGTTCATGATCTCTTGCATTGCTCAACAATTTATGTAGATTGTAAAATACATTTACAAGCTAAACCTTTTACTGTATTTTTAATCTGCATTCTGAATCTTATTTCTGAACCTGAATTCGAAAATTGCGCTTTGAATTTGTATCCGCATTTCCATACGATTTCTGAAAAGTATGATTTCCGAATCTAATTCCAGATTAGAATTTTATGAGCCAAGTTATAAAGCCGTTATTCATGAATCTATTAATTAAATTCGTTAGTTCAGGTTTAATCTTAATTAACTATTAAAATTATTTAATTTTAACCTGCATTGTGAATCAGAATTAAAATATGAATTCACAAAGATCTGAATCTTACTTTTAAATTTTGGATTGCCATTTTAAAGCTTTAATTTTTTTAATTTTGTGTAAAAACTATGTTCAAGAATTACAAATTTGAATATAAAAAAAATTCTTCTCTTTTTTCATATTCGGAAAACTATTATCAAAATACTGAAAATGCATATCATCTCAAAAACCATAATTCAAATTTGATATGAAATATAAAACCGAATTTGAACCAGGATATCGAAGCAGCTTTTCATTTCTAATTTTTTATGATTATTCGAACTGAAAATCAACAATCCTGATCTGGATACAGAATTCCAAATTCGATCAACTTTACGATAAATACACTTTTTGTTAATAGAATTATGGAATCAGAACCTCCGAAATGGGTTTGATGTGATTCGAAATTTGATATTCAAACCTGAATTTCGATGAAAAATTGAGAATATTTTGAAAAAGTGTAGCACAATTTTGGACTTCGGTTGGGATTTTGAGGTTTTGGCATTAGTTTTAAGTCTAGATTGTTACTGTTGATTAACCTTACTCTATTATCATAATTTGATTCGTTCTAAATTTAAAATTTTGAGTGTAGAGTAGAATCTCTCGCTTGATGTTTTGGATCCTCATGGGGGGGGGGGGGGGTTAACCCCAAACCCCCCCCCCCCCCCCCCCGTTCCTACGGCCATGCTCTCACTCAATTACTCTCATGCCAAATGAAGTTCCATTTGATCGATGAATTTTCAAGATATGCAAAAACATGTATGGAAACCTCTTCTCCCTTCCTATCATCTCATTGGGAGCAGGGGTACAAAACATTCATAGTCATATTTCTCTCAAATAATCTCTCATGCCAAATTACTCGATTACTTCTCAAGTGATACAACAAATCTATGGGGCCACCCTCCTCTTTTCCGACCTTCCAGTTGAAAGGAGGGAGCTGACCCAAAAATTCATAGAAACCTTTTTCGAACCCAAATACCCTTTCATTTATATTTTATTTCCATTTGAGCGATCAATTCTCAAGTTACGCAAAAAAAAATTTCCCTTCCTGTCATGCAATTGGAAGTAAGGAGGCTTACCAAAACTTCTAAGACACATTTCTCGAACTCAAATACCCTCTCTTGACAAATTTGAGTTCATTTAATCGATTAGTTCTCAAGTTTTACAAAAAAAATAGTGTGGGAGCCCCCCTTTGCCTTTGATCCTGACCACTGCAAAGAGGGGAGGGAGTAAAAAACGTTTCTATAAACATTTATTGTTCCCAAACATCCATGCCAAATTTGGTACCATTTGTTTGATCGGTTCTCAAGTTTTGCAAACATTTGTCTTTTGTTTTGAAGACCCTTCCCCCTTCCAATGACGGAGAGGAGTCTGGAACCAGAATAGGAACCTTCGCTGGTCTCAAAAGCATCTACTGCCAAGTTTCAAGCAAATCGGTTCAGCGGGTTTTGAGTCCATAAGGAACAGACAGAAAGATAGACAAAAAAAACCATTTTTATACATAAAGATTTTCAAAATTTCTTCAAAATTAAATATTTTTACCCATACTTTAGATTAAACATATTTTTTGTCAAAAGTGTTCGAATAACTATTTATTTTTGAAAAAATCCTCATACTTCTAGCCTCAAAAATGTAAAATTTGAAGTTGATGAAAACGCAGGTTTCAGTGGTGGAATAGAGTTAATATTTATTCCCTTTCGTAAATCTAGTCATTTAAAAACTACACAAATCATTAGTGATTGCTATTGCTGCACTCTCCACTTATCATATTCCCTATCCGGGAAAGTACTCATCGCTGAATGAGTAATCCTATAAATCTACTCAATCCTATTCGCCAACACTGCAGTGTTACTGTTAAACACAGTTTTCGAAGGTTTGCTTTACAATGTGATGATGGGAACATTTGTACCGTGTACATCATCACCAACTGTCATCAGCGATCATCAATGATCAATCGCTATTGTTCTCAATTGACGAATTGACCAAAACAAACGTAGAACCAAAACAATGTGTTTTGGTTCGTCGACGGTGCAGCAGAATCTTCGTTTACCTCTGCAGGATCCGAAAACCATAAGTTCAACAGATGTTTTAAGGAACAAAAATTAGTTAAAATTTGAAACTTTTTTTTTGAGTATTTTGTTCACAAACCTTCAAATAAAAGGGGGTCTAGACCTCTCGTTCATTTTTTTTTTCATGAATATGACATTAGATAGGCGAGGATTTCCTTTATAATGTGGCAAGTTTTCAGAAATTTCATTTTTTTTTTCTTTTTGAAGGTCCAAAAAAGACACCGTTTCCTAAACATGTTTAAATAAATCTTTGTCTTCTCTTGGTTATGACAGAGATTTGCAAAATATGAATATTCATAATATATATTTTGCTATCTTTAATCAACTGAAAAGAGAATTTAAAGGAACCAAAGGATAATCAAGAAAAAATAATTTAGCTGCCTTAACTCGTAGTTATTATAAAAATACTCCCCCCTCCCTCATTTCTAAAATTGAAATTATGATTTTCAGAGACTTGAAATAAAATTATCATAACATTTTCCAAAAATTCTTTCGAATATTTTTTACAAAAGTTATATGATGATTTAGTCGAATTGAGATGTTTGAAACTAAACAAAAATAAAAGAAAGAAATCATTACGTAACGTTGTGCAAACCTCTTTGCCTTCCCCTTTGTCACAATTCGTAACGCTCGAGCTCATCCTCCACACTCCATAGATGCGCTACGTAATTGAAGAATGCCCTCTTAGCTGCAATCCGATGAGGTTCATGTTACAAAGCAAGAGCAGGATCAAGGATTTGAATATGAATCTGATTCTGAATGAAGATCATAATCAAGATCAGGGTCTGATTCAGGATTTTATTCAAGGTAAGGTTCTAGATTTGGATCTGGATTAGAATAAGGTTCCAGATCAAAATCATGCATCATATTTTTTTATGTTTGCATAACGTGCCACTTTCAAGTTTACACCTTTTCTGATGGACATCAGCTCCAAAACCCGTATTGCAACCAGCATTAAAATAAGGATCAGAAAAATAGTTGCTATAAGGTTCAGTCTTAGGATTATCCCTGAATTTGGATTTATATTGAGATCTGGGTCTCGATCTGTAGATCTAAACGCAAACCTCAATCTAGACCAGAATTTAGGTTTGGATCTGGATTAAAATCTAAACCCAGATCTGTGGGTATAAAATTTTTCTAGGATAACTAGGATCAACAGAAAAACAAGAATCAGTGACGGATCAGGGCATGTAGCAGAATGACGATCAAAATAAGAATTGTGATTTGAACCAAGATTTGAATCTGAGTCAGGACCAGGAACAAGAATAACATTGATATTACAACTTGGATCACGATCAAACGATGTGCCAGGTTTAGACCAAGATTTGGTAATCGATAAGTTGGATTTTGATCCTTCCTTTCGTTTTTACCATGAAATAGTTCAATCCCATTGGGATATACATATTCCAAAAAAAAAAAAAGAAATTTATTAACAAAATACTTGATACTCTACTGGACACCAGGTTGTATTGTGGACACCAAATCTCGAGCCATTAATTTTGGAACATATTTATATTAAAGCTTTAATTATGAAAAATAAACTCAATACTGGGAAGAGTTGTAATGAAAAAGTTTAAATGTTTGGTAGATTGCTCAAATCACTGCCTTAAGTTTTTCCCATCACTGTATGATTTTGACCGGGAAATGCCTGGCTTTTATGAAAAAAAAATCCGATTAAAATCAGGGCATTTGATTTTTAATTATTGAACCCAAAGCCCGGGAAATATCCAGGCGAATTTGAAAATAATACGGAACTTATTCGAAACAAACCAAACACAAAAACACACGTAAAAGTATTTTTTTTTATCGATGTAAAACAACAGATTTTGAACCATTTTTAATTTTTGGCTTCCAAAAAAAAGTTTATTTTTGAATTGATGAATCTTGCTGAAAAGAGTTTTTGGATATAAATATAAAACCAAAAAAACTTTAACATTTCGTTTGATTTTGCAAGCTTAGTTCATAAATCCAAGAAAAAATAGATTTTTTCGACGCAATATACATAGATAAGGTTTACAGAATTTTTTCAGCACGTATCCGGGCCGGGAAATCTGGGCAATTTTATCTTAAAAACCTGGCAAAATCCGGGCGTTTGATTTCAAAATTGACGCCCAAAAATCAGGGCATTATCCGAGCAAATTTTAGCGAAACTCAGAAATTACTCAACAAAACTCAAGAAAGAAAAGGAAATTTTTTTTTCATCAAAACTCATCGAAAGATTGTATTTAAGGCTTTCTGTTCTATTCTATTCCATAATTTTTTATTAATGGAGGATTTTAACCAACTCGGTCATTCGTCCTCTTCTTTTTTAGGCTTTCAAAAAACGTTTTATGACTATTTTTATAAAACGAGTTCAAAAAATTTCCTTTTGGAAGTATGAATATAAAAAATTTACAATAATTTTTTTTGTTTGATTTGCCAAAAAAAAGGAGAAAAAAATCCGTACAAAATCCGGGCATTTTTCAATGAAATCCGGGCAACCCCGGACTTTTCCTTAATTTTGTATTAAATATCCTGGCAAACCCGGATAAAACCGGGCAATCTGGTAACCTTAAATATAAACAACCGGACCTTTTCAAATTTTGTTCTAAATATCCGGGATTATCCGGGTAATTTGGTTAGCTTAATACATACTTCGTTTTTTTTGTTTAGATTATAGTCGTTTTACCATCTTTATGGCATTCGCGACTCTTTATCAACGATGCAGTTGGCGGACAATTATTAAAAAACTTATCCGGAACAACTGTGTTCGATGTTTACTCTTGGGCCCGAACTCATAGACATCGGCTCAGGAGGCAAAATCTTTAAAAATATACTTTCCCGTCGTTAAAATGTTCAAAACATCAATTGGACATAGTTTCAGACGTCGTACGAGCTTTCGAACAGAGATATAGTGCCATTTTGACCCCTAATTTCACAATATTTTGTACACCATCCAGAAAAAACACTTTTTTTGGACTTGAAAATTTGACTCCAATGACCCCTTTCTTATGTGGTTTTTTTTTCGAGAAATCAAATATAGATTTTTTGAGTCAAGGGGGGGTAAATAGAAGATGATACGATCTATCAAATTTCAGAATCAGCCATGTTGATTGCTCGTTACGTTTGTTGACTATTATCCATAGCATAGTTGAGACCTAAGCTTGCCTTTTCATTTTAAAATACTGCTAATTTGTAAACAAAGATAACGAGCATCACCCCATTTCACCACCGTCTCCACGCCTACTTACTGCAAAAGTCAAAGAACCTAGTAATTTTATGACCTCGGTTTGAGTTTCAACACGCTGAATCCAAAAAATTGAGTTATTGCTGATTTAACCCTCGATGCTGCTTTATTTTTTCAATTAATTCCGAACAACATACGTGTGTTCTGGCTTGCAAATTTTAAACCAAATGAGATTTATCCGGTGTGATTATTTCGACAAATTGGAAAATCGAAACGCATCGGAAAATAGAGTTATGGCCGTTTTATCCACAGTTTCCCAACATTTTTAAAAAGCCATTACTCCAGTATCCGATGCTTGCGGTGGCTCGAATAGCCTTTGATTAATTTCTCGTAAAAAATACACTAAATAAGTCTCAATTGGATTAATTTTTTTTAAATCCGAACATGTTTTTTTCTGAAATAATAAAAAAAATCTAAGGGAATTGAGGATAAAACAGTCATAACTCCATTTTACGATGCATGCATTCGATTCCTCAGAAAAAAATCACATAACATAGGTCTCATTTCGTTGATTTTTAGTAAGTTGTCTCAGTACGAACATGTTTTTTCTAAGCTTTATTAAAAATGTATTGGAATCGAGGGCGAAACTGCCTATTCTCCTTTTTACGATGCGTGCGGTGACTCAAACAGTCTTCATTCGATTTCTCGAAAAAAAAAATCACTTAAGATAAATCTCATTTGAATTAAAAATTTCGAGTCCATACATGATTTTTTCATGATTAATTGAAAAATAAAGAAGAATCAAGGGTAAAAACAGCCATAACTTTATTTTCCGAAGCATAAGGTGGCTCAAGCAGCCTTCATTTGATTTCTCGGAAAAAAACACAGAAGGTAGGTTTATTTTTTCAAAATTTTCTGGTCCAAATCAATGTGTTTCTGGATTGTGTACAACATATAAGGAAATTAGGGGTTAAAATAGGGTTACCATACGTACTCTTTTAAGAGTACATGTACTCTTTTTCGATCGAGAAATGAGCGTACTCTTCTATTTGTGAAATTTTACGAAATGTACTCTTTTTTGTGAAAGTAATTAAATAAAACTTTCTTATACAAATTTACTTACTTCTTCCGATACATAAATATTGTATCCTTATAAATACAAGAGATCCAACTTTTTATGCATTCGTTGCACTTCAGGTTCGCTTATTTTGTTGAATGTTTCAAAGGATGGATACCAGTGGAAGGAATCACGAGTACGTTCACGATTTCAATCGGGATTTTTCGTTCGAAACAAGCGCCTTTGAGTATGCAATGAACTCCCGGACAGTAGACAATATGCATAACAACAACTTGCTTAAAAGTATAGTGCACAAAACAAACGCGCACGAATCAGCAATATTGTTTTCAAAGAATAAAAAAATACGCCTCTATAAAAAAAAACTATTTGCAGTTGCAGTGCAAATGCAGTTTTTTATCATTTGTTATCGAAAACATTGAATAATCCAATTTAAAATTCTGAGCATTTGTCATGTAAGTCACGTATCTTGGAACAAATTGACGATTTTTGAATAACCAGAAACATCATGGTTTTTGATTAAATGGTGTTTTCTTTAAAATTTTTATTTTTTTCGCACTGTACTCTTTTTGGCGTTGCAGGATATGGTAACCCTAGGTTAAAAGGCACTATATCTCCGGTTTTAAGCTTGTGCAGCATATGAAACTATGTCCAACCGTTTTTCCGGACATATTCATTAAAGAAAAGTATATTATCTTGTATGTGGTTCGTGTAGGAAGGAATTTATTAAATTTTTCACGGCTTATACACTATTTTCCTAATTGTGCGCTGTATTTCTGTTTCTCTCTGGAATGTTACAAATTTAACAGTTTTGGAGACTTCGTAATGTTATACCAATAACTGTACAATGAAGGTGAACTACATACTTTCTGAATTTAACTGTCTGAATTTTTGGTCATGATCTTCAAAAAAATTCTTAAAATTATATCTCAAAGTCCGACACATAGCTTCAAACTTCAGCGTCGTTAAACACTGGAATAAAATAACTTGACCGTTTTGTAGCTGATTTACATTCTTTTATAAATTTTTCTCTTAGATGTTGAATAACATGGAATGCGTTATTATACTCTCTGGAAATTCGTTTTGAGTCTAGTTATGAGGTTTCTAGAATTGTAAATTTTGTACAAATCGGTTGATAAACAAAAGTGAGGAAGCGATTCCAAGCGAGATACTTCCTCCCCTCCCTATCCGAAAAACCACAAGATGGATTTTTTTGTGTGGGCCTTTAGGGAGCGTTTAAACAAATGAGATGATGGCATATTGATACTCTAGATCGGAAAAGGGTTAATATTGTTAAACCAAATTTTATTGACCCATTAATAAAGAGTCAACTTTTTTCCCAAGAAAATTACCATTTTTCTATACAACACTTTAGATTGTTACCCATATACAATATTTTTTATTAAATGATTTTAAAAAAACTACGTTCAACCACAGAGAAAAGTTTCTAAACTCTGGCCCTATGTTTTTCGAAAAAAGTTGATACTCAAAACTTATGAAGAAGTCCTAAGGAATATTTTAGGAAGTATAGATTTCGTGACTTCATACGAAATTCAAGAATTTCTTCGTTTTTTGTGGGTGTAGTGAAAATTCGATTTCCATTGTTTAAATATTTCCTTCAACAAACCAATTTCAAACACAAAAGCTACTTGGAAACCTCAAGTATCTGTCAAATGTCATTCAACTGAGTTGACATTCAAATTTGTAAGCAAATCTTAGCTAATCGTTATCTACGAAATCAAAACAAACAGTTCATAAAGTGCCTCAAAAATGTACGTCCGACGTCAGATTTTCTGGTTTTATAACAGCTTGCCAATCGAAGCAAAACCGGAGCCCCCGAAAATAGTTCGGCCAGTTTATCGATGTTATGTCATTCGGCAATTCCTCACAAGTGCCACAAAATGAGACAAGCACCCGTAATCTTTCCCCTATCTGCGTTGTCTTGTCGTAACACGTACGTTTACCAAAGAAAAAGGCGGATAGGAAAATAGGAAAAGAAAAAAAAACAAAACATAAACAACGAGACGGCCCCAAAAGTCATCGACGACCAACAGAAAGGCAACCCAAAAACGTTGGCCTAGTCATCGAGAGTCACCCAATGAATGTGCATCACCGATTTTAAATTGCTTTTCTCTGACCGCGACTTTTCGGCACGTTTACTTTTTCAGTCAGACACACTTTTGTAAGGCAGCCAAGTTGCTGCTAGGAGTCCTCAAAAGTTGGTCAACATTTTTTGGCGTTCGGCCTCCCCAGAGTGTGGGGTGCCAAGAAAGAAAAAAAAGGCGAAAGAAGATGGCGGAAATGACCCACCAAAATGCGATTGAGGAAACCACGTTCAACAGAGGGAGAGAGAGGAAAGATCGCGGAGGATTTACTGGAAGTGTGTCGATCGAGTGGCTCCGGCAAAAGAGATGGAGCCGCGATTTTCTTCATTTCCTCATGCCGAGGAACCGATCGTGTTGCCTGACTCAACTTGCAACGAATGGCACGTAGTCGAACATGTGGGTTGTTGATGGGCCAATTTTACTCACGTGTGGCGAACTTTTTTTTTCAGTTTTTCATCCATAGGCATCTAGCTAGGCCAATCGATGGCGTAATCGTGATGCCAATATGGGAACATTGTTATGCTGTAATCGTGATTATGCTGTAGGGGGTTTGTATTGTCTTTATTGTGCTTTGGGTTTCCGTATTGGATCTAGCGAGTTTATCTTCTAAGAATTGATTGGTTGAATAAGGATAAAAAAAATGCGATTGGACTTTTTTTTTCGAAATTTTTTGTCTGGAACTAGAACAAGGAAAGTAAAATTGATGTGTTTGAATAGTAACTTTCTCCATATTTCTTTAATTTAAATAATCGGATGTAAACGTTCAAAACTACATTAAACACTTTGTTTATATTGTTTAAAAGGCATACACCATCTTAGCCTATTTAGACTCAAAGACTGAAGAAACGTGGACAACTTAAGATTAACATTTAACACCCAGTACTGAGATGGGAATCGAACCCATGCCTCAGGTGGTCCATGCCATTACCGCGTCACCACTCTAAAGGGTGATACGGTCAAAGCTTGGTCAAGGGAAATCGCGTGTAAATCGGTGAAATCGTTTATTTAAAAAATCAAATTAAATGTCTTTATCAAATTGATTTAGTATAAAGTTCAGGATAAATATTCAGTTAGGCTTCCGCTTTTCCAAATCCGAATTGCTGGGCATTACGCTTAAACCCTGCCATCAGATTTTGTACAGCCACCTTGTCCACCTTCTTCGCCGCAAGAAGCCAGTTTGCCTTGAACTGCTGCTCATCCTTAGCAGTTTTTTTGGTCTTCCTTAGGTTCCGCTTGACAATAGCCCAGTATTTCTAAATTGGGCGGAGCTCTGGCGTATTGGGAGGGTTCTTGTCCTTGGGAACCACCTGCACGTTGTTGGCGGCGTACCACTCCACGGCCTTTTTACCGTAATGGCAAGATGCCAAATCCGGCTAAAACAGTACGGAACAACCGTGACGTTTATTCAAACACTCTTTCACGTAAATTCCTTGGTTGACAGTCCCGGAAGCTATGTAAATGCTGCTTTTCAAGCCACAGGTACAGATGGCTTGCCAAACCTTCGCGAACTTTGACAGTTTCATGGGCTTGAAAATATCTGCTACTTTTCCCCTTCGTTTTGCCGTACAAAACTCCTGTCCCGGAAGCTGCTTGTAGTCGGCTTTGACGTAGGTTTCGTCGTCCATTACCACGCAGTCAAACTTCGTCAGCATCGTCGTGTACTGCCTTCGGGATCGCGCTTTGGCCATCGTATTCAGTTTATCATCGCGATTTGGAATCACTACCTTCTTGTAAGTCGATAGTCCGGCTCGTTTTTTGGCTCGATGCACGGTTGTAGACGATACACCCAGCTTATTTGCGGCATCTCGGAGAGAGAGGTTAGGGTTTCGCTTGAAACTACCAGCAACTCTCTTTGTCGTCTCAGCGGCTTCCGGTTTTCGATTTTCTCCCGATCCAGACTTCCTGGCTGTCGACAAACGTTCCCCAAACACTTTAATTACATTTGTAACGATTGATTTGGGAACTTTTAGCGATTTCGCCAGCTTTGCGTGTGAGTAGCTCGGATTTACGAGCAACATTCTAGCAACATTCTACACACACACACACACACACACACCTTCAAAATGAGAGGTGTTCAGGTTTTTGAAATGCAAAATTGAAAGGGCGATTCCACTGATGATTCATATTAATCACCCTAGTTTGGGCATCACTCCCTTTCGGAACCTTATTAGTAAGAAACGAACCGAGTACGAAAGCACCAACATATCCTCCAGAGCGTCATGCGAGTAGAGTCCGCACGCGTTCCTTGCCGAACGACGACTGAAAGGATGGTTGACATTTTGGTATCACTTTCTTCCTCCGCGTGCTCGGTTCAGATTCGAACCAAACCAGACAAGAACGAGCCGACGATCGTTTGGATTTGGTAACAAGCAATTTTGCAAACAAACATCGTCGTTGGAGGAACATACATTTAGACCCGCACAAGGAGGATTCAAGCGTTCTGTAACTTGCAAGCTTGCAAACGTACATCGCATCACGGCGCTGCAAGCAAGCAACTTGCAGACTGTAGCTATCTTCGGAAATGATTCTTTCTGTTCGACTCAAGGGATTTTATCTTCGGGCATGCAAGTTTGCAAGTGATCTAAACTTCGGAGAATCGTTTGAATTTTTCGGAACGTGCAGTCAAAGGATTTTATCGCGCGGTTGATTTTTACTTGCAGACACGTTTGACGTTCTGTACGTAAGGGAGAAAGAATCAGTTTGCAACTTTGCAAGATGATTCTTTCGTGGCTGACGTCGGGCTGTAAGAATCGGCACAGCATGTAGCGTAAAGGGATCTCCTTGCACCTCTGTTCGGAACACATTTCTCAAAACGTCAAAGTCGAAATGCGCAGAAAAACGATTGAAAGTTTTTAAGATTCCGACAAAAGCGCTGTTGGCCCCATAGTTGTTCAGACGAATGGGAAAGTAGAGTTGCAAATGCTGGTTTCTCAATCCTCGGGGTCGTTCATTGAGAGGGATAGCCTCCAGCAGCGTGGAAGAGTCTATTCTCGATGTCAGCAGGTCAGCCACAACCAGAGCTCGAGTAGCGTTCCTTCGAACTTGAAGCCTATCTAAGTCTATGAGGCGGCAGCGATTTTCTTAGCTTGGCAGACAAAACGGATCGTGCCAATTTAAGTGACGCAGGGCATAGCGCAGGAAGCGCCGCTAGATAGCCTCGATTCGTTCAGCTCCGTTTTGATAGACGGGGCACCAGACAGCTGATGCGTACTCGAGAATGGAACGAACTATACAACAATAAATACTTTTAAGGCAGTACACGTCTTTGAAGTCTTTGGCCATGCGAAACAGGAATCCAAGGTTTCTAGAAGCTTTGTCAACAACAAAGTTCGTGTGAGTCTTGAACTCCAGCCGTTGATCGAGGATAACTCCTAGATCGTTGATATGTTCTACTCGGGTGATGGTTTCGCTTCTAAGGATGTACTCCGCACGAAGAGTGTGCCGCTTACGGGAAAATGATATAACCGAGCATTTGCTGCGGTTCAACGGCAGGCAGTTAATGCCGTCTTGGTTGTTTATGGCGTGAAAAAGTTTCAGGTCATCAGCATAAGCCAGTTTTTTGCCTTCAAGGAGCGAGAGTGCGTCATTGAAGTAGATTACGAAAATTATCGGTCCTAAATGGCTTCCTTGGGGTACTCCTGAGGGGGCAGGGAATTGCCTGGAAAAGGATTCACCAGTTCGTACGGATAGTTTCCGTCCTGTTAGATAACTCTGGAACCAACCCAGTAGAGATCCACAGAATCCTAAGCGTCCGAGCTTTGCGATTGCAATATAATGGTTCACCTTGTCGAACGCAGCTGAGAGATCAGTGTAAATGGCGTCAGTTTGGATCTTCCTGGCAAAGCAGTCTTGAACGAAAGATGTGAAGCTCAGTAAGTTGGTAGTTGTGGATCGTTTAGGCATGAATCCATGCTGGTCGTTGGAAATGTGAGGCTTGCAAAACGAGAAAGCAGGATCTATAACGACCAGTTCAAAGAGTTTGGATATCGCGCATAAAGCTGATATCCCACGGTAGTTGCTAACATCTCTCTTGGTCCCTTTTTTTATGGACAGGAAACATATGAGCTTCCTTCCACAGTGTGGGAAAAATTGCGTTGTTCAGCGATGATTGAAAAATATATTTGATGAGAGTCAGCAAAAGTAGCATAAAACGCTTCAAAAAAGTTGCTGCTATACCGTCCGGGCCCGCAGAGGAAGAATTTTTTAACTTTGCTGTCGCTTTCAAGATGGCTGCATCTTTAATTAGGAATCCATTCAAAGATGAACCTAGAGGTAAAATATTCCGGACAGCCCTGGCTAGTTGCTTTGAAAAAATGCCCTCGGTGGTAAAAACGCTTGAGAATTTCTCGGCGAAGAGCTCACAAATATCGGGGTCGGAAGCAGCTGTGTTGTTGTCCAAAAACATGTGGGACGGGAGCCCTGTTTCTTTCCACTGATTTTTCACGTGCTTCCAAAAGTGAAGTTTCGATGGAGCCGATTAAGATAATTCTGGTAGCAGCACTTACTGGTCTTTCTATAAGTCGAGTTCAGTTTGCGGTATACGTTTTGAGCGTAGAGCGACTTCTGCTTGTTGCAGTTACGAAGGGCACGTTTTTTAGCTGTCTTCAGTTGCCGCAGTTCTTTAGTGACCCACGGAGCCCGTAGATAAGCACCTACGCTACGTTCCGGTACTTGGCGATCGAAGGTGTAATTAAAGCTATTCGTAAATGTCTCTGCAGCTACGTTGGGATCAGAAAGATCGAGCTCGACTTCCCATTCGATGGATTTCAGAACGCGCAATATAGCCTCGGAATACATATTCTTGAAATCATTATAGTAAGACGTTTTCTCAATGGGAGAATATAACCTAGCAGCACCGAGTGAGACCACTAGAGCTGGGTGATGTAGGACATCTTTGACGAGTGGAGCGGGAGCTAAATCGATCGTCGGAATTCTGAACCCTTCGTTAACAAAGCAGAGGTTAAGCATCCTGCCGTTCTCGTTTTCAATGTAATTTATCTGATATAGAGTCGCTGTGCTTAAGGCATCTAAGTAGACGCTGCAAGGTGCCGTGAAAGAAGAACGCGCATTATCTGGAAACAGGAATCCGCCTTGTGAAAAGCACCATTTCAAGCCAGGAATGTTAAAGTCACCGATGACGAGGATGTCATCTTCAGGAGAGCAAATGGAACTGACTTTAGCAACGTGAAAAAGATTCAGCTACAACCAGGTCACTGGATCGATCAGGAGGCACGTACACTACGCACACATAAAGTTTCCGATCACCAAGATCGATGCGGGTCCAAAGAATTTCCAGATTAACCCAAGAGTCGTCTTCAATAAGCATAGAGTTTAGATTTAAAAGCAAGTAACACACCGCCTCCGCTTGATTTTTTGCTGTTGAGTGGACTTCGATCGCAACGAAACACTTCGTAATCAGAGCCGATAACCGGACTAGATAGAGTGCGGTCGTTGAGCCATGTTTCAGTAAAAGCGGTAATGTCGTAGCAGGAACACGAAGTGGCGAGGAAATAGTCAATCAAGCAAGAATTGACACCTCCAACATTCTGATAGTGAATATTAATCGATTCGGCTGGTTCAGAAGCAGAGCAGGAAGGACGATCACTAGAAAGGCAAATTCCATCAGACGGAGAAGGACTGTCGATGACATAATACTTGCCAGATAACGCAGGCTGGAGAACCTCTTCACCACAGACGAACTCAGGGCCGGGACGCTGGCTGAAATCAGCGCGACTGAGTCGAAGGGCTCAGGGGTCTCCGTAATTCCTAGTTCGTTGCTTCCCGCTGCTGGAGGCCCAGAAGAAGTCGGAGGATTATCGGAGGATTACCCGGAAGATTTGACGGAGTACATCTGTGGTAGAGTGGAAACAGGATACGCGAGGGGCATGTTCTTAGCATAAATTGGTACTTGTCTGGAGAAGAGGCCTGGAGAACCCCATCACCTCCAACGAACTCAGGGCCAGGACGACTGACGACGCAGGCAGGAAACAGCGCGACTGAGTCGAAGGGCTCTGGGGTCTCCATAAAGCTCAAGTCGATGCATCCTGGTGTTGAATCCCAAGAAGAAAATGCCGAGGCACTTGCGGGCAATAAATGCTGGTAGTCCTTGAAGCGTCTGTGATGGTGTAAAATATTATGACACAGAGATAATGTTCTCGAAGAAAATAAATACTTGCCTGGGAATGCAGGCTGGGGAGTCTCATAACCACGATCGAACTCAGGGCTGGGACGGCAGATGACGCTGGCTGGAAACTGCGCGACTGAGCAGAGGGGCTATGAGGTCTCCAAAGTGCTCAATTCATTGCGTCCCAGTGCAGAAACCCAAGAAGCGGCGGCTACTTCGAAGACATCGGTGCTGTAGAAGACCGAACCGTGCTGATTGAATTCGGTGTAGTTGCTTCCACAGTCGGCTGGATAAGTTGAACCAATGGGATAGGAATCATAGGCCGTCGGTTGAAGATTTTTGGCTGATCCAGAAATTCACGGAAGAGCACACCCGAAGGCCAGGTCGTTGGGCACAATGATACATTTTTGTAGACTGGGTCTAGACCGATTTTAAAAGAGACGTATTGTCTGGACGAGCCATCTACGCCTTTTGGAAGCAGTCGTTTCACTTCTACTGGTATAGATAAGTCCAAGCAGCGGGATACTATTTTGCCAACGTCCTTATCTGTTATCTGGGGCTGAAGTCCAGCTAAGTATAGCTAGAATGTAGGTGTCGGAGGGGGGGGGGTACAATGAAAAGGACTGAAAGATCGGTGAGATCAACAGACTTCGTTCCAGTCATTGTAGAAGAAAATATGATACTCCGTCGTCTCCACGGCGACGCTTAAGGTTTGGTGATTGATGCGATGCGGTGTCGCTTTTCGTGGAGGGAACGAGTGAAACGTCTTTGGAGGATTTTGCTTCAAAGCCATGTCATCAACTTTTTTTTTGAAGCGTCAGTTTTTCAAGAACAGTACCGGGGAAATTTTTCGGGTCAGGGTTACCATCATTAATTGAAATGTTATCAATGTAATTACGGATGCTACGCCCGTTAAGCTCGGTTCGACATGGGGTGCTGATAAAAATTACCTTACCCTGAACAGTTCTCGGTTGAGTCGAATGTTGATCCCACAACACTGCTGGCTGATGTGAAAATAGTTGCCACAAAATCTACATCCGATAGGTTCCAGATCGTTTATCACCAGTTGGCACTCTCCACATAGCTTCTTCTCTTTCATGTTGGCCATTATGTCGATGAAAACTAATTTCGAAGATTTCTACAAACCTTCACCTGCACTTTACTCGAAAGGTTTTACAATCGACGTAAAAAAACTATTTTGCGTTCGTAGTCTGTTCAGAAAATTATCTGTACCACGTTGAGAGCGGGACCAGGTCAAAACAAACGACAATAACTTGTCGGGCGAGTTTCGCGATTGCACTGGTTACCGAGAAGCGTACAGGACACAAACGGGACAAATAAAAGCGCTTTAATCACTACGAAAATACGGAACAAAATGGAGCACAGTAGTACATACATTAAAAATGAAACGATGATGTTGTTTCGTACGTCGCATTGAATTTATTGATTTTCAATACCCAAGGACATACCCTTGTTAAACAGATAATGACTTTTTGCCAAATAGGATTCGAAGTTATGGTCTTCGACAAAGTGATTCAGCGGAAAATTTACTTTGGAAAATTTATAATTTGGCCTAAAGACCATAAGCAGACTCGTTTCCACAAAAGAAACAAAAATGATGTTTATTTTTTCGTACAAAATATTCAATTTGCCCATACAATCCAAAAAGTTCAAATTTACTCGTGTAAACGTTACTTGTAAATTCTGCAAAAAAATCATTCATGAGCTTCGAACCAAATCGAAGCTTTCAAGACTTCAGGGTTTAAGAAATTCAAAAATGACTCTAAATCGACTCAGTCAATTAACACATGTAAAAATTTGATTGGAAATCTACGATATGGAATTTGAGCAAAGATTTTAGGGGGGATTTTCTGGATTCGACGAAAGTGATGTCCTTTATAGAAAGAACATTTCAAGATTTAAAAATTACAAAGAGGAATAGGAAGTAAAGAGTAATAAAAGAAGGTGAAAGTTAGCGAGTAGATTTTTATTTTAAAAACATTTTCATCTCAAACCAAAGTTTTGAACAGCACTGATCTAGTTAATCAGTGCTTTTCAAAAAATATTTACTATACTTTTTTACTTACTAAAGGTTGATACGGTCAAAATTTGGTCAATATCAACTTGACGTATTTCTTTCAATTTTGCATTTAAAAAACCTGAACACCCCTCATTTTGAAGGTGTGTGTGTGTAGAATGTTGCTCCCATTTTGATTTTGGAATTCACTCGTCAGTTGTCAAAATGCCGTCCAAGCAAGAAGAGCAGCGTATCAAATTTTGCTCGCGCATCGCGGAAATCCGAGCTACTCGCACGCAAAGCTGGCAAAATTGCTAAAAGTTGCCAAATCAACCGTTACAAATGTAATTAAAGTGTTTGGGGAACGTTTGTCGACAGCCAGGAAGTCTGGATCGGGGGGAAATCGAAAACCGGAAGCCACTGAGACGACAAAAAGAGTTGCCGGTAGTTTCAAGCGAAACCCTAACCTCTCTCTCCGAGATGTCGCAAATAAGCTGGGTGTATCGTCTACAACCGTGCATCGAGCTAAAAAACGAGCCGGAATATCGACTTACAAGGAGGTAGTGACTCCAAATTGCGATGATAAACTGAATACGACGGCCTAAGCGCGATCCCGGAGGCTGTACACGACAATGCTGACGAAGTTTGACTGCGTGGTAATGGACGACGAAACCTACGTCAAAGCCGAGTACAAGCAGCTTCCGGGACAGGAGTTTTATACGGCAAAAGGAAGGGGAAAGGTAGCAGATAATTTCAAGCACACGAAACTGTCAAAGTTCGCGAAGAAATATCTGGTATGGCAAGCCATGTGTACCTGTGGCTTGAAAAGCAGCATTTTCATAGCTTCCGGGACTGCAACCAAGAAATATACGTCTGCGGCCTTTCCTAAAGAAACACGGTTGTTCCGTACTGTTTTGGCCGGATTTGGCATCTTGCCATTACGGTAAAAAGGCCGTGGAGTGGTACGCCGCCAACAACGGGCAGGTGGTTCCCAAGAACAAGAACCCTCCCAACACGCCAGAGCTCCGCCCAATTGAGAAATACTGGGCTATTGTCAAGCGGATCCTAAAGAAGACAAAAAAAACTGCTAAGGACGAGCAGCAGTTCAAGGCAAACTGGCTTTCTGCGGCGAAGAATGTGGACAAGGTGGCTGTACAAAATCTGATGGCAGGGGTTAAGCGTAAGGCCCGGCAATTCGGATTTGGAAAAGCGGAAGCCTAACTGAATATTTTTCCTGAATTGTATACTAATTAAACTTGAAAAAGAAATTTAATTTGATTTTTTAAATAAACGATTCCACCGATTTACACGCGTTTTCCCTTGACCAAATTTTGACCGTATCACCCTTTATAACCCAAGCTTAACCAGAATTTGGAATGTGATGAAAGTGCTTCTAAAATAAAGTTCCATCAGATCTTTTTCAACGTTTTTGATTTCTTCTAACTTTCTATTCGTCTGTAGAATTTCATAATTTAAAATGTTCTTATTAAAAAGGACATCACTTTCACCTTTAAGGCCGATAAATTAATTAACAAATATAATTTAAGGTTAGTAAAACCTTCATTTAATCTATCTATCAAGTTGCAACGGTTACTTATTGAATCAACATCTGAGTCATTGAGCTTGGTTTACCATAGTTCCAATTATGCAGACTCCAGCAGCTCATTTACAATCATCTTCCGCCAAATTGCATTATTCGACAATCCGAAATTTCGTGCGAAAATGTTTGGCACCCATAAGTAATAAAAGCGCCCCAGTTATGCAATTGAGTGTCGGGCCAAGTTTTGTAAAGTTTTTAAAGGTACGCTTTTAACCGCAAACGCGCGTGTGTACGCGTATAATTTCGGCTGCCATTGCATTATACATTATTGTTCGCCTTTTCGTTGCCGTCCCTCGTTGGGTTACTTCCCGATGACCCAAAGAGTGAAACAAACCTAAGTAGATAGGAGGGTACGTGATCTTTCCGTGTGTCCAGTTCGATGTTGCTTTGGCTTGGCGAATGACCGACCACTTTACGACCTAAAGACCTCTAGAGGTGGTCGGTGGTCTGTGAAGTGCTAGTTTGAAGGTTGAACCGAACGTTTTCCGGGTCGAATGTTTTCTGTCCGGAAAGCTGGGGGTTTCCATTAAATGTTACGCAATGGCAGCTTCAAGAAACTCGGCCTTGGCGAACTTATGTAGCTTAATATGGGTTAATGTGGAAAACTTTAAAATGAACAGAGCTTTTCGAGAATGATAGAAAAAATTATTTCGTTGATGATGCTCAAAGCATTGAACCAATTTCTAATCATTGTTAAATATGGCAAATCATACGACTCCGTACATTTGTATATATTTATAGTTTTCTTCCAACCAGTTCTGATGAGTTCATTAGAAAGCTTAAGAAGTTTAGTTTTTCATAAATTCATTCAAAAATTATATTTTAAATCGATAACCATAAAAAATTCAGAATCATAAGTTTTATAAATTTCAGGTTAAATTTTTTATGGTTATCACTTCAAAATATAATTTTTTTTATGAATGTATGAAAAAACCACAATTCCTTGGCTTCCAAATGAACCCTTCAGATCTGCAATGGGATGTCAGATGAGAAAGACATGAATGAGATAAATTTGCGTGTTTTTAAAAGAATGATCCCAAACTTTTGGCCGATAAACCATACTGAGGGGTGATCCCAAACTTTTGAACGATAACTTATGTGTCTATTTTATTAATTAACTAGCTGACACGGTGTGCTTTGCTACACCTTTCCAAAACAAATGATATTTTCAGAAATTATTCAAACTTTTATTGTTTTGTTGGCATTATTTTAAAACTGTTTAAAATGAGAGCTGCAGTTGGAGTTTCGAATTGCAACACAAAGATGACTTAAATAATTTTATGAATTTTGATCTATAAATTGGTGTTAAAGATCTGATAATTTTAATCTGCTTCTTTAAGGAGGGTCTCAAATTAATCGTACGCAAACAACTTATAAAATAACTTATAAAATATGGTTGTTTTTGCTTGATATTATCTGGATTTATGCTAAAAACTGATAAGAGAGCCTCCCGAGTCCCTCGCGCGCGCTCGTTGTAAGCAGACGTGTTTTATATTATGTGCTGCTGTGCAATTTAGCTCTAGCTTTCGTCAGCTCCTGTCCGGTAGAAAAGTGCACAAGAAAAAGTTTGTCATGCAAAGAGGATAATAATCATGAGGAATCGTCTGGAAATCTGTTGTGCGAGTGGGACTTTGTGAAAAAGTTTACAAGATTATTTCATTCTTTGAAATAATCGAGAAATGAAGAAAAAGATTTAGTGAGAATAAGATGACGTATCGAAAAAGTGAAAGGAAGAGCTAAGCGTCCAAACATGTTTTCACATGTGCAGGTGGAGGAAAAAAAAAACCCGGTGAGGCAGTTCCAGTTTGGAATTTAATTTTATATGTTTCACCCTTCTTTTACATTTCTTTACTAAAAGTAGATAGAAAATGCAGGCATTATATTTTCTTCAAGTAATTAATCAGTAGAATTCCAATAATTTCAAAACTTTGAATCGTTGATTGAGAACCCTTCCACTCTGATTTGCTGATTAATGCTTCATTTGAATTTTCGATCACAGCAATCGCTGACTTTCCGCACCAATCGCTATCATTTTCTTCTTCTTATTTTCCATATGCGGCTCTCTATATAGTCGTAGTGCGTGTTGATGTTTTAGTACCTATTAAGCGGGCCACAGACTTCACAACATTTGTACAAATGCGATGAAATTCGATGAAATTTTGTCGCTGTAAACACGATTTGAATAGTGTATGGCACTGCTTGAATGATTGTCCAAACTGTTGGAGTAAAATCGGTCGGGATCGAAATATTTTGTACAAAACATCCTCCCAGCCGGGGTGGAGATGGTTTTTTTGTTGCTGTTGCTGTTTTCGCCAGCAATCGTTTGTGTTCGCGTGAAATATGTTTGTGTAGTGTGTGGGCGAGCATAGATCAAACAATCGTCGTGGAATCATCGAATTTGTACAGGCCAATTTGTGTAGTCTATGGCCCGCTTTAGCCTCGCATTGAAAGATTAAAGATAATCGAAATGTGGTATTATCAACTTGCAAAGTTTATGAATTGGAAAGTATTGAATATTTTAAAATAAATTTAGAAAATCTTTCAAAAGTATAGCAGTTTATCCGTAATTCAACCTTTTGTTTTATCAAACTTTCAGCTTCAAATTCAATATTCTTTTGAGTTTTGAAATACATTATCTTTTCAGAATATTTTTTAGTATTCTACTGTATGTACTTAGTTATTTCGAACAGAGAATGTTCAAAATAGTCAAACCCCACTGCATTATATTCGCAATAAATATTACAATCCCTTTTGTTCCAGAAAACTAACTAAAATATGTGTATTTTCACAATACAGTTTCTAACATCCAATTCTGATTTCAGCCTTCATTGGAAAAACCGGTTCTTCACGTGCGTTTTTAAATTTATAATTTTATTTAACACTTTCACAGATTCTTTTCCTATGAGATTTTCTTAAAAAATTATACACTAATTTCAATTGTTTAGCTTTATTAAACCCAGTTTTTTAGGAAAAACATCACATCTACATATAAAAAGGAAGGCAGATTGGAAAATATTTCAAATGAAATATAACTAACAGATTTTCTTCAGCAGTCTGGAAATATTTGGCGAATTTTGAACTTGTATAGCTTAGTGTTTTTTTTTCTTTCGCATGAAGTTAAACAAATGAAAAAAATTATAATGCTTTTTTTTATTTTGGTTTGTCAATTAAATTCACATTTTCGTTTTTATGGCTTGTATCTCGATGTATGGAGATTTTTTTTCAGGGCGCTCGTTTCGGTTCGGTTCGATTGAAGACGATTTATCAATATACCTAATAAATTATATCATTGTTTTTTTTTTCAGGCCTTAAAAAATAATTTATTGTTAGTCTTCTTAAACATTTTTACATGCCATCACATGCCATTATTATCATAATTTTATCATTTTATTATATTTGATGACTATGAAGGCTCTCTGGATCAGGAAGATGATTTCAAAATGCTCGATTTTAATTGAAGTATACTAATTGATTTTTCATATTTCAATCAACATCTGGTGCAAAACTCATTTTAACACTTTTTCGATTGTATTGAAACTGCTGGATTTCGAATAATATAGAAATAAAAAAATCAAGCTTCTTTAAAACTATGAATCGCGTTGTCTCAAAACTTTCATTTAGGTGTTTGCATTCCTCTGGTTCTGAGCGCCTCAATTGTATTTTTTATATTATGTTAAACTACATAAATTTTTATTATCTTACTTTTATTATATTTGATTATATTGAATTATATTAAGTTTTAGTAATGTTAATCGAATGAATTACAATTGGCTCTTTTGCAAAACATACCTGCCAGCTCAGCGGGTCGTGGGATGGAACATACACATACATACATAATTTACAAATAATAAACATTATATTCAAATACGGAACATTGCATCTTTGCAGTACTTATATATCTGTAGCAAACTATTTTTATGATTTGTATTGCGTGAATGAAGTCAATCTTTTTCAGCTAGACCGAAAACCAAAATTATAAAAGACATGTGAAAAATCGAAAATTTAATTTGAAGTTATATTTTACAGTTTGTTATTCAATCATATTATTAAAACAATTAATCTTACAGGCATGAAAGTTGACAACACACCAAAAGCTGCCGTACAGGAGAATAGTGACAATGTTTATACTCAGAATGGAAATAAATAGATACTATCTAGAAATCAACTTACAATTTTTTTTCAGGATTTGATGAACCTGTTTATATATACATCTAAAAATTAAACTATTTTTTGTACCCGTTATTTAACAGTTTTACATTGTATTATATCATATTTGATTATATATTTATTAAATTTATACTGTATGCAATATTTCATGGGGTTGGTGGGATGCATCAGGGCACCAAACAAAGGGATTGAGCGCATGGGTATGGATCTGTGGCAGTCCTACTCGTATTAAGTTCTCCTGCTGTTTGACGCGCTTTTCTAAAAACAAATCTTGGGGGCGGGGACTACAGAGACTTGCATAGTGAGTTAGTTGTATATTCGGCAATAACATCTCGAGACCAATCGATCCTAACCCTTTCGGATATCGTAAGTTACTCTACTTACGAATCCATTCCCTTGAACGTCTCATCCAGCTGTTATTAACTGGATGTATGGTAACTTACGGTGACTTGTTGATGAAGCCTTAGCCACAACTGCGGTACAACCGTGCACCCAAGGTGGCTACCATACATACATACATACATACAAAACTGATAAGAGAGCCTCCCCTGTCCACCCCCTGCTGAATGGAGGTCGTTGTCTTTACTAATCATACCCATTTTTCGTGCCCAAAAATCCTCTTATATCAAATATAACTCCATTGGTTGATAAGTTTTTAAGCTTTACAACATAATATATAAGGAGCATCCTCCTTTCTTCTCCTCTCTAAACTGTAAAGCGTAGGAGTCTATATCTATAACAATTAAGAAACATATCTTGTAAACAAATACCTTTCCATGCCATATTTATTTCCATTTGTTGGTTTCGTTTGCATAAATTGAGAACTTATGCTAACAAAATTGTATTGGGCTCACCTTTCTCCTTCTATGTACCTACTCACTGAAAGGAGGATGGTGTGTCAGATATTCATAGAATCATAGCAAAATGATTTTCTTTGTTAAGTTTTGTCCATTTCTCGGATTTTATAAAAAAAAAAAAGTAAAATATAAGCCTTTCTTATATTCCCAATTCTATCATCCTACTGCAAGAAAGGAATTGTTTCACATAGAAAAAATATTTTTCGTTCTCAAATACTTTTTGATGCCAAATTTAGTTTCATTTGCTCAATATATTCTCGAGTTATGCAAAAAAAATTGTATGGATGCCCCCTTTCCCCATTAATATCTTTCCGCTGTATAAAAAAAAGTGGGGCTTCAATTTATAGTAGAAACATTCCTCGTTTTCAAATACTCTCACATGTTAAATATGGTTCAGTTTGCTCGATCAACTCTCCAGTTATACTGAAAACTGTAAGGGAGACCTCTCCTCCTCCCTTTCATCCACCTCTTTGAAGGAGTGAGGGATACCAAATATTCATAGAAGCAATTTTCGTACCCAAATATCGTTCCATGCCAAAGTTGGTTCCATTTGCTGTTGTAGTCTTGAGTTATGCAGTAAAAACTGTATGAAACTCTCCTCCTTCTTTCCTTTCTCCTCGCTGGAAGAAGAAAGGGGTCTCAAACAATCATTAGTACATGTCACGTTCCCAAATACCCGCCCATGCCAAATTTGGTTCCATTTCCTTAATTAGTTTTTGACCTATGTAAAAAATTATATAAAGAGGTCCCCCCCCCCTTTATATCTCCCTAATGGAAAAAGGGAGGGGTCTCAAATAATCATAGAAATATTTTCCGCTTCCAACTACCTTCTCATGCCAAATTTGGTTCCATTTGCTTTATTAGCTTTTGAGTTATGTAAAAAAATATGAAAGAGGCCCCTCCCCCTTTATACTGGAAAGAGGGAGGGGTCTAAAATAATCATTGAAATATTTTTCGTATACAAATACCTTCCCGTGCACAAATTTGGTTCCAATATCTTGATTAGTTTTCGAGTTATATGAAAAATTGTAAGGTAGCCCCCTTCCCCCCTTCCTATCACCCCACTGAGAGGAGGGAGGGCTACCTTATATTCATAGAAATATTCCTCGTTCCCAAATACCACCCCATGCTAAATTCCATACCATTTGCTTGATGGGTTCTCGAGATGCAAAAAATTGTCTTTTGTTTGGGAGGCCCCTCCCCCCTTCATGAGAGGGGGGGGGTCTCAAACCATAATACGAACCTTCCCCTGCCTCCAACAACCCCACCTGCCAAGCTTCACGCAAATCGGTTCAGTAGTTTCCGAGTCTATAGGGAACAGACAGACAGACAGACAGACAGACAGACAGAAATTCATTTTTATATATATAGAAAAGTACAGTAAGATTTTTTTTACACTGATATACGTACCGCGTAAAAAAAACCGTGTTAACTCCCGAAAACCGTGTAAAAAAAGACCATTCAAATTCTGCAGCTCTGAAGTACTAACACTTGAGACCTGAGACCTGAGACTTGAGACTTGAGACCTGAGACTTGAGAATGTAGACTAGAGACATGAAACCTGAGATCTGAGACCTGAGACTTTAGACATGACACCTGAAATCTGAGTCCAGGGACCTGAGATCAGAGACCTGAAGAATGAGACCAAAGACATTAGACCTGAGACCTGAGACCTGAGACCTGAGACCTGAGACCTGAGACCTGAGACCTGACACCTGAGACATGAGACATAAGACATTTATTTTGAGTTGATCACCCAGGTGGTAAATCCTTTTTACGGATTGCATTCCAAGGCACGGCGAGCGACCGAGTCCCCCCAGTTTGCTACTCTGGGTCCGAACTCGCGTTACTATTTTTCGTCACCTACAAATCGTCACCTACATCCCTTTCACTAGAGGGGTTGCAAGTTGAAATCGGAGCTAAACTAATTTTTCGCGGTAATAACACTAGTAGCTTGTTTCAGGTCTAAAGTCTCATGTCTCAGGTCTCAGGTCTCATGTTTCATGGCTCTTGTCTCATGCCTCAGGTCTCATGTGATATGTCTCAGGTCTAAAGTCTAATTTTTCATGGTTCTTGTCTCATGCCTCAGGTCTCATATCCTAAATCTCATGTCTCATGCTGAGGTCTCAAGTCTAATATCCCTTGTCTCAGGTTCCTGTTCTCAGGTTCCAGGTCTCAGGTCTCATGTCTAATTTCTAATGTTTCATGTCTCTTGTCTCAGGTCTCATGTCTCATGTCTCATGTCTCATGTCTCATGTCTCAGGTTTCAAGTCTCAGGTCTCAGGTCTCAGGTCTCAGGTCTCAGGTCTCAGGTCTCAGGTCTCAGGTCTCAGGTCCCATGTTTCAGGTCTCATGTATCATGTTATTAGTCTCAGAGCTAAAATTTTCCCAACTTCAAAAAGATTCCAAGTGTTTTCCTTTGAAAAAGACTCAAAAACCGTGTTAATTCGCGAAATCCGTAAAAAAACCCGTGTTAATTCCCGAAAACCTTGTAAAAAACCGCGTAAAAAAACCGTGTTAAAAAAAACCTTGGTGTAGTTTGAAATTTTATAATTATTTTTGACCCTGCGTTTACACGGCTCTGTCGATTGAGGTTAAGTGCAATGTTATACCTTTTCATCTACCTATCTTGTCTTTCGATTCCTTTGATTCCTTGAAGACTTGGAGAAAAAGCTTCAAAATATTTAAATTGCTTGCTTTTTTTGTCATTGGGAATATTATTGCTATGACATGAAAATCTCCTTTGTTTTTTTTTTTGAGTTATGAACGATTGTATTGACACAAATAACCTTATAGATGACAAATTAGCACATTATTCCGATTATGAAACTTTTCCGTTAATATGGGTCATCATCATCATGCTACCCCCAAAAATCGGACAGAAAAACAAAACCAAAATGAACTAGGTTGAATTGGCAACTGAAAAAAAAGAACTGCTCGTGACTTACATATTAAAGCAGGAGTCATCATCATCAACGGCGCCATCGGCATCGCAATTTCCATTCGCCTTTCGCCGAACTGTGCCACCAATTTTCTCATTTCGTTTCGCGGTGCAGATTTAATATTTACCTGCACGTAACCGATCGCGATTTGGCGACCACCTTCTCCAATTTTCTTGTTTTCTGTTGTACCCCCGAGGGTCGTTTTTATTGTGTGCAGAAAAGGAAGATAGTAGGTATATGCACAAGGAAATATAAAAATAGCGTACCGGCTCCCGTAAATTGGTCATCAAATAAATCACCGGTCATGATTGTTGTGGCATATTGGGATAAAGGTTATTCAAAACCGAGTCTTTTTTGTAAAAACCTTCAAACGTATTTTTTATATACTCTGTACACTAATTATTCATATTTTAATTGTATCTTTAATGAATTTTTCATAAAATATACTCATAGATTGAATTTTGACACAACTTATCAAGCTTCAAGCTTACTATCCAATCGATCACGGATGGCTATAAGACGGAAGAAAATGTTTTCGTTGAACGAACGGAAGAAAAAGTAGGTACGAATCTATGACGTCATCCTCTTAACGTTTCGTTCATCGATGACCGATATGGCTCACATTCGTTGCATAATGGTGGCCCCGAGGTGTTGAATATTTTGCTGTTGTAGTTTTGGGTGCTGCAGCCTTGAATGGTGATTGTAGTGAAGCACTGTTTGATTGATGCTAAAAAGGAAAAGAAAACTCTCACTTTCCGTTCACTCGGTGACTGTGAAATACAGTCTGTGAATTTATCATATGCCTTTTTTTTTGTTCTAAATATTGATAAATATGATGTTCGTTAGTAGTTCCTTGCTACTTTAATTTTCGTATCTATGGATATCGTATGTGTTATAAATGAAAAAGGTTACAAAACTGTGTGTTTTGAAATGAAACACCTTATTTGCTCCAAGGACTAACCGGAAGGAACGTGCCAAATTTCAGCTCATTTTATCAACTTTAGAGGGTCGCTCATCAAGATTAAAAGTTCTAGTGGAATTTTGGCGCCATCTAGTCTAACAAATATCAATCATTTTCTCGTATATGTTTCTTATTTAAATTTTCCTGCACAAGTGATTACGAACAACTCTTTTCAAGGCCTAAAGCGGTACGAATAAGGGTAAGTCAAAGTTTTTGACGAGAGATGAGCATTAGACCGCTGCAAGCTTTGTAGGGAAATTTTAAATTCTTAAATTTTTACACCTCCCATAACTATTTTTGGATGTTTTTGCTGCCAGAAATAGCAATAAAAATTTTGGAAGCGATCCATTTAGTCCTGAATTAGCGCAACAAGTTTTAGTTTTGTATGGAAATTTGAATGGGAAAACAAAAATGTTCATTCAAAAATCGCCAAAGATGTTCTGAAAGTTCCAAAAAATATAACTTTGGATGAAAAATATTTCTTGAATTTTACAGTACATTTCATGTCAACATAGCACAATCCTTAGATGTACCCCTTAAAAGATATTCAATGTTATAGAAAATGTTTGTTTTCAACATATTTTTTTTAATTTTATCGTTTTTGACTGCTTGTTTGAAAGCAGTGTAACAGTAGGATGGAAACAAAAAATCTCAAAAACAGCTTTGCATTGCGAGAAAATTTATTGATTTATTTAGTCTTTGCAAAAACATTTCATGCAGTTTTTAAATGCTCTAGCAAGCAAGGTCTGCCATTTTTGGGTACTTTTCAAAGGATTCAGATTTTTTATTTTGAAATGGTTATAACTTTTTTCATGAAATTCTTAGCTGCTTGTTATATTCGAAAAAAATGAAGCTCAAGAATAGTCCAAACTTATAATCAAAGACCAACTACATTTCAAGCTTATTCGAATTTTCTGGATGATTTAATGTGCAAAAATTTCTTCTTCCATTCAAATTTCCATACAAAATTGAAACGCGATGCGCTAACTCAGGAATCAACCAAATCATCTCAAATTTTACACTGATGCTTGGTAACCCAAAAGGCATCTTAAAAACATATGGGAGCAAAAAGTCATTTTTTGCAGCGGTCTAATGAGCATACAGGACTGTAGAAAGAACTGCCTCATGGAAGAGGTTTGGTTATTTTTTTCCTTTATATTAATAGTTATTCATTTCAAATCGTTTCTTTTGAAAAAAGTCCTAAAAGTTTTCAATTTATTCAAAACTTGAAAAAAGGAATCTTAAAGACTTCATTTCTAAGGAAAATTTTGGTGAAAAATAATCAAATATCAAAGAATAAAATCAAAAATTAGAGTTTAGGGATCTAATCGCATTTATTTCCAGTTCTTGTAGACTCGTTACATTCGAATTGAACTTTAAATTTTAGTTTTTTGAGTATCAGCAACAAAATTAATATTAAACAATGAAATATATTTTCAGCTGAATTTTCCTGAACCTGAAGATATACAACTCAGATCGGTAGCAATTGTGCCATCGGACTGATTGCTGTCAAAACTTAAGGTTGTCATTACGATTCGGGTCGATTTGAATCCGAAATCGGTCAGTTTTTCTTGACAGGACTGCGTCGTCCGAAAAAGTGTTTCGTTTTTACGAAAAAGTGTTTCGTTTTGTTCTGGGCCAAATCAGTAGATATCCGATTTCGGACCGATCTACCTGATACACGGATAGAAAAATCTTACTGATTTTATCTTTTTTTCCAATCTGGGAGGTTATTTTATCAACAAAAAATTATCATTTAAAATTAATTTCATTATTAAAATGCTGTGAGAAAAAATTTTAATTTAAATTAAATTAAATTAAAAATAAAAATTCTTCCTCAATTTTTTTTTTGGCAATTTTGAATCAGAGATGTTAAAATCGCGAGTCTACATACTCGCACTTTGCCCTTCTTTGCAGAACGATTTTATTTCGTTAAACTCAATCTGCAATGATGCTATCTAAAGTTCAACTCGGAAAGCATCAGGAAGTAAGCTTCGGGTAAACTCGGCAGGAGTAAACAGCAATCGGGGGAGAAACATCAGCGAAGCAAACGAACAGTTCAGCGAATTAAAGAAAAAATCGTTTTCGTTCGGCAGCCGAACACATCAATCGGACAACGCATGGGGGCGTGGCTAAAAGTGATAGATACAAGGGAACGGGAAACGAGCGAGAGAAGGGTGCGAGGAATGTTAACTCGGTCCGTCGGGCAACGATCGCTCGTGAGCATTCGTGTACGGTAAGCTTCGTTCTGTTGTTTCATTGGTGTGATTTTATTCCTGCGAGGAGGGGAAAACATCAACTCGGAACTGTTCTCTTTGTTTTGTGTGCAATCACGTCATGATTGGAACGAAGATAAAATCAATCTGCACACAACAAGTTAAACTCGGAAAAAATCAGCCGAATGATTCTTTCCGAGGCGAGTTTAAACACCGCTGTTTTGAATTTTAATTTCTTATCTAAATTCTGCAGTTGAACCTGAAATAAAAATCTGAATTACTTATTTAAAATCGATTTCAGAAACTCAACTTCAAGCTAAATTGTCCAATAGTTATGTACCTAAAAAGTATTTTTAAACAAAATTCTAAACCAAGAATAAATTATTTGAATTTTGAATCTTTGATTTCCTCTATGACTTTTTTCAACAATTTCTTTGATTTAAAAAAATTGATTCAGAACATCGAAAATGATTCAAACCTGAGCTTACCATACATTTTCCTTACTAATCTGGATAGGGAAAATCAGGGATATTTTAACTTAAAACCTTGCAAAATCTGAACATACGATTTTAAAGTTTACAACCCAATATCTGGGCAATATCAAAACAAATTTGGGAATTTTTCAATTAAAATCAAGAAGTATAAATCTCGAAAATTTGTTTTTTTTTTCATTGAAATGCATCACACAGTTTATTTACATGAAGTTTGCTCAAAAAACACTTTGTAAGTAAAATATATAATTTTGATCACGGAATTTAAAATATTCTTGATTTTTGCGAATAAAGTGGAAAAATCTGGCTAATCTGGCAGCTATAGTTAATCTATTCCTCATGAAAATTTGATATTCGAGAAACCTAAAGAACCTAAAGTTTGTACACCAACTTATTTTGTGAATTACCTTTGATAGCGTTTTTCGACTTCATGCTTTAAATATCTATCAACAAGTGAATTTTTTTTAAAACTTTATAAGAATTTTGGAACAGGGATAAGATTTCGAGTTTTTGGCCAAAGTTCTGTGTCAAGACTATTATTCTTGATTCACTTTAAGCCTTCATAAAATTTTGACTAGGAATTTAAAATTTTGAGTTTAGAGTAAGGTTGCCAGATTGCCTGGTTTTATCCGGGTTTGCTCGGATTTTTAATACTAAATTTGAGAACAGCCCGGCCCAGCTTGGTTGCTTGGATTTTGATCGGGTTTTGCCCGGGTTTATTCACTTTATTTGACAAATTAAACAAAAAAAACTACAAGCACCTCCAAAATGAAATTTTTCGAGCAAGTTTTATAAAAATAATCATGAAAGGTTTTTTGGAAGCGTTTAAAACGGTTCAGAATTTCTCGATTAGTTATGATTAGAAATATTTTATTTTCATTTTTTTTTTCTTGATTTTATTCGAGGAATTTCTGAGTTTTGAGAAAATTTGCCCAGATATTGGTTTATGGATTTATGGTCGTCAATTTGAAATCGAATGCCCGGATTTTTCCAGGTTTTATAGAAAAATTGCCCGGTTTTTCCGGCCCGGATACGTGCTGAAAAGAATCTGGCAACCTTAGTTTAGAGTAAACCATTTTGCTAGACAATTTTGGACCCTCTTAGAAGGGACTAAACACCCCCCCCCCCCCCTGCCGTTCGGCTATGTAAGTATCTATTTATTGTCAGAACTCATACGAATTCCTGTTATTTGGCAGAAGAACTTACAGTTTCTAGTCAAGCATACAAGTCTAGTTTGAATTTCATCCTTGTTTAACTCCAAGAAATACAGGCGAGACTTGTTTTCTGGTTTCTGGCTTTCAACCTGCCAGGTGACCGCTTAAGAGATCGTTATGCTGTCCATTACAAAATTTTATTAAATATCTCCCTACAAGCAGTCCAAATATTTTGCGCACGATTTGACCACCGT